>NC_056621.1:20032847-20340347 GCF_018340385.1 Cyprinus carpio | reverse complement strand
AGTCTTTTACTTCTGGATTAAGTACTAGTAATCCCAACATCTAAATATTATATACAAAGGTCCTTTAGAAATAAGAGGAAAGGCTTGCAAAGGCACAAAGTACTTTCAATCGAAAAGCACAATATGATTAAAAAAAATGTAAATGATGGATTTGTGCAGAAATGTATTTTTGTTCATAATACATACAGTATGATTTTGACGTAAGCTGGAGCATCAGTACCAAAAAACACAAGAATGGACAGATGATTATTTAATCAAAAGACATTGATTCTGCTGCCTCGATTTGAGAAAATATTGTTTCTTCTTAATTGGTCCTTAGGTTAGATGTAGTGTGAATCTATATGTCCTACACCATGAGGTAAAACACACACATTCTTCCACTCTGATTCCAGAGTTTGAATTTTTTTTTTTTTTTTTTATGGCTTTGCATGGAACCCAGGTTCCAGAACATTAGCCTATATATCTCACAAAGAAATATCCAGGTCATATTTCACCCCAAAATAAAAAATAAATAAATTTTTCATATCTATAATAAAAAAAAAAAAACTGTAACAGCCATGAAAACCATTATTTTTTAGCAAGCATCGATTCAATTCAGTAAAACAAATAGTACCAATATGCGTAAAATTGTACTTTATTTAAATTAATCTTCTTTTTTTTTCATCTTTCAATAACAAGAACAATATTTATTGTTAGATTTAACAGGCTACAGAGATCTATAACTTTTATTAAATGCATGTATTTTGGGGTGAAATATGGCAAAAAATTAGTCTGTGTGAGATTCACCCACACCCAAAACCGGTCTTTTTTTTAATTGTTTAGAAATCAACAATATTTCAATTTCACTTATACCAAACAAATAACAATCTCCATTTTGTAACACAGTGATGGGGACAAAAACCATCATTCCACCGCTCTGAATATCAACATATGAAGTACAGTACTGCAGATGGGACAATTCACTTTTAAATGTTTCAAATGTACATAGTACATTTCAAAATTCAGTCTTACAAAAATACTGTATGTATGCCTCACTTGCAGGTGAGATATTATGTTTTACTACAAAGAGAGCAAGCTTTTAACAAACTGCTACCTCACAAAGGAACAGCACACTTAAAACAGCCGATCTACTATTTACAATAGTAATTATGCACATTTTACATAAAGCGTTAAAAAAAGAATATAAAGTCAAGAAAAGATAAGAATGATGTAAAAATAACTGACTTATCAAAGCAAAGATGTTTATGAAGATTTTAAATATAACTACCTCACATTATGTTTGCATGAGAATATTGTCAATGAAAGACTGCATGTGTCTATGAAGTAAGATGTCAAATAAATGTGATTTAATAAAATATCAGCGCAATGTCCTAAAACACAAAGACCTCCTCAGTGAGGGTGTGACAATGACTTTCAAAAGAAATGAGGAAAAAAAATGCTTTGAAATGTCATTATAAGAAATAATTAACAGCTCTAACCATTTAAAAAAACAAAACAATCAAGACTGATGTAAACAACTAATTAGTATCAGTTATGACAAAATGTAGCAGCATTCTGTCAATATCAAACCCTGTACGAGTTACTTTACCAGCGTACACTACCCCTTCTACACTCGGATGATTAGCCTACTTGTAGAGAAATCTTCCAGTTAGGACACATGACTAATGATTTCTGACTGGTAAGAGCTTTCATATTTTCCAAAAGATCAATTGTAAAACTTGTATGATGAGATTGTCGTGCAGTGATGTTATGAAGCCATCTCGTCATCATAGCTTGTTTTAAACTTGGGATTTTATCTGATTTTCTCCTCTAATAACTGAGCCTCGAGTCTATCTGATCGTAGATGAGATTTATTGTAACTTGGGGCTGGGGGTACAAACCAATCCCTTCTCAAACCCTCAAGGAAATATGGACCTAACTTACATTTTAAGCTGCCCAAAAAACACCCTCATAGTTGTGATAGTTCAAATAAGCAATAAATATCCTATCATTATTTTTCTAACACTCCTGTCATTCCATTCAGAATTTGTATGACCGCTTCTCTTCTGTGAAACACAACAGGCACAATTCTGAAGAATGTTTTCACTGCTCTTTCCTGTACAACACAAGCATTCAATGACCTAAACCTGTCAAACTCATAAAAAAAAGCAAGTACACAATATTCCAAGTTTTCAGATGCCGTGTGAGAGGAACAGACCAAAAATTTCCATGATAGCTCTCAAATCGCATTCCTCGAAGCAAAATACCCTCAATTTATGTTTTTGAAGCACCACGGATGAAAGAAGGTCATACCAGTTTGGAACGGCACAGAGATGAATAAATATTGATTTTCATATTTGGGTGAACTATTCCTCTTCCCAGGCTTGTGCTTATTTGAATAATCACCATTAACCACATGCAATTCAAAATCAAGAACATAGCTGCATCTTATATAGTACAAATGTGCTCCATGACTTTCTGCTGAGCACTTAAACAAACACAGTGTAGACGCTCTGGTGGATGATAATACAATCTGTTCACATATCACATATCTCAACGGCAATGTTGCACATTTTCACATCCCTGATAGGAATTCATGTCTACAAGTTGGACCTCTTGATCATTTAAATAAAATTAAATATAACAAACCTTAAACAGAGGAGAAGGGGAGGAGTGATTTACATAGAGCATCTTGACTTTAAATGTTATGTGAAAATGGAGAGATTAGATGGACATGTCAAACATTCAAACACTTAAAAAACATTAAACATGGCTCATGAAATAGGCTATATTCTGAAAAGAGACACTAAAGAGTGATGAAACACAAACACATTTTTAGAAAAGCATTATGACTATCAAAACATGAAACGCTTTGACAGCCACGTAGACACACATGGGTTACAAAGCTAAAAGGGAGAATTTCCGGTAGGAACTCCCTAAAGTGCTAAATATTTCAAATTCATTCACAATGTATTAGTATCTCAACGGCAACAGAGAGTTTTTGAATTTATGTTGTACTAGGTTGGTTTCTACTGGAAAACAGATTAATGATGGCAATAAATGGACAAGATTCAAGTGGAAGTCAAGAACACAATACAAAGTAGCAAAGTGCCAATATACTTAATGGCTTAATGGGTCGCATGATATGTTGACATGCCAAGCAGTGGCCTCAATGAAGTGGACCCTTTTTACGTCCATCAAGAAAAAGGAGCTGTGACGAGATCCATACGTAACAGGTCCCACCAAAACAACACATTACAAGCTTTCAGAAACATAGATACAAGTGAAGACCCCCCCCAACTGAGACAACCCCCAAGGTTAGTTAATACCTACACATGACACAAGATATAAAGAAACATCAACAAGCAGTGTGGACGGTGGTCTACTGGATTGAGGTGTCGGACTACTTATCTTTAATGGTCCAAGAAATCCCTAGGAAGCGTCTTTTCCTGCTCCTGAAAACGTTCCAGAAGTTCGTCTATCTTATCATCAAGGTTGTTGGACTGGTCCAGTAAGGGGTGAATCTGTGCGCTAGTTTGAAGCTGGGTCTGATCCGAACCAGGATGGCCCATGGTGACAAGCTGATCTGACAACGACGGACCAGGAGAATTCATAAGCGGTCCACATTCTAATAAAAGAGAGAATAGGCTTTTTGAGGCTCAGAATGGCACCTTCTGCGATCAGGCAAATTAAGATTTTTTTTTTTTTTTTTTTTTAAGATTTAGCATTTTCTCCTTTATTACAACACAGATCACTTTATTAAAACACCTGCCTATAGTCTCAGTAATCATGAAGACATTGATTAGCTTGTTCAGGTGTGTTTTATTAGTCTTGAAGCTGAACTCTGCAGGGCTGTGGCTCTCTAGTGGCCCGTCCACATGGAGACAGGTTTAGCTGTATACGTAAAAATTTTGTATTGTATCTGCATTTTGTCCATATGGATCCAGCATTCTGGGAGCCTGAAACCACTGTTTTTTTTAACCGGGCCCAGAGCGGATAAATCTGAAAACGACACCCTTGCGTTTTCATATATGTACAGCAAATCCGTAAATTTTGTGAAACGATGATGTCATCACACCACGTCTTGACCCTAAGTCAGACACAACTACATCACATAACAACAACACCATGAATAAATAATCAACACCTGTATTTTTATTAACTAACATTAACACAGATTAATAAATAGTGTATTAAGTGTATTGTTCCATGTTCATCTTTGTTGTTGTGTTGGGTTTGTATACAGCGCGCAAGGTTTGTGCATGATCCAAATCATCTTCTCTGTTTTTAGTGCATCTATGTGACAGTATTACAGCGCCACATACTGGTCCAGTATGTATACTACATCATTTTGAGTCAGTTTCAGTGGTTTTGTCTGTACACAGATATTTCTTGAGATGGCACCGTGTTTACGGAAGAACGAGGGAAAAAAAGATCAGATAGGGAAAGCTCTGGCTTCATGTGGATGTGGCCTAGGACAGAACTTGCCTACTCATGGACTAGATCAATGATGTCCAATCCTGCTCCTGAAGTGCCACTGCCCTGCAGTATTTAAAGCTAAGATAGAGCTAAACTCTGCAGGACAGTGGCCCTCCAGGACACAGTTTGTACACCCCTGGACTAGGTCAAGGACAAAATAAACTTCCAGAGCATCTCCACATGTACCAATGTTACCATTATTTGCTAAGATTGCAATTCTGACATAATGTTGTTGACCTAATAGCACTTGCAAATGGGAATCTCAGAAAGAACACACCCACTTCTAAAGAGCGTTTTTGATCAGGATCACCTTCCAGAACAGTGCCTCTTAAACCTGTCCTGGGGACCCCCCACAACTGAACATTTTGTCATCTTCTAACACCTGATTCAACTGTCCAGCTCATTTAATGGAGACTGTGAAACTTCAATTAGTTGTGTCCAATGAGGGAGACATACAAAAAATGCGCAGTGTTGGGGGTCCCCAGGACAGGTTTTAGAAGCACTGCTCCAAGGAATCTTTTGAGCATGATTGCAATTATGATTTCATGTTGACTTAATTGCACTTACCACTGGGAATCTCAAAAAGAAAAAGTCCTGCTTGTCCTGACTGTCCAGGTTGGCTGAGAGTTCCCCCAATAGCTGTCTGAAAGAGTTGACTGGGAGGTTGCTGAGGGGCGGAAGATGTGGTGTTCTGGAGACCGCCACCAGCCACACCACTCTGTCCACTAAAGACGGTGGCTGCTGTGGCAGTTGTAGGTAACTCCTGAGCACTTATACCACCTTGCAGGGCTGAAATTGCTGACTGAGGCAAAAAAATGTTGACAGAAGGTTGGTCCGTAGGAGAGACAGGGGTTACGCTGGTGGCACTGGGGACAACCTGCATAGGTTGCTGGTCCTGAAAAAGTTCTGTCCGTGTTGAAGGCATACTGGCAGAGGAACCACTCACAACGGTGCTCTGGTCTTGAAAAGACATGGGCTCTGCTGAGTCTTGTTGGGCAACACTCACAACACTGGCTTGTGGAAAAATAATTGGTGTATTCGGAGTTGGCTGGGCTGCTGAGGCGGTGGATTGGTTTGAAGGGTTGTTCACAGTAACGTTTTCAGAGCTGGGAACAACTTGCATGGGTTGCTGCTCCTGAAAGATATTCTCTGGGAGACGGTCACTTGCTAGTGAAGCTTGGTTCTGGCCACTGAATAGCAGAGCCTGGGGCAGATCATGGGGATTAATGGTTGTGGTACAGAACAATATGCCTGTCTGTGTTGGTGGCTGTGCCTGATTTGGGGATATTGTGGCAATATTTGGAAAAAGAGTGGCCTGTTGGGGTGTTGCCATCTGTTGTTGTTGGGGAGACTGTTGTTGTTCCATTAGGGTGGACAACTGTGCTTGTCCCTGAAAAAGTGAGACAGACTGAGCTTCTGTTCCAGTTGTCTGCATGGGCGTGAGGAAAGCTATCTGTTGCTGTTGCTGGTTCAGGTTATTGTCCGATGATAGCTGGCTAGGCAACACATTCTGTGCAATAAACAAGCTAGCTGAAGGAGCCTGTTGATCTGTGGGCAGATTGGTGCTTGTTAGCATTGTCATGGTACCAGGAAATAAGGTTGCTTGGACTTGTGACTTTGTGGTTCCAAAGAGTACTGTCTGTGAGTCTTGCGTTTCAGTCAAGGGGTTATGACTCTGAAAAAGAGGCTGTGGAGGTGAGGGTTGAGAGGATGGCTGCTGCAGAAAGCTTGATGACTGAATGGTCATAAGACCCCCGGTCTGTTGGAAAAGAGTAGTTTGCTGCTGCAACTGCTGCTGGGGTGGGTTCTGGAGGAAGCCTTCAGAGGGCTGCGATAGAGTATTAGTCTGTGTGGAGCCTTGCTGTTCGCTAGAGAAGCTAGGTGTGCACTGCATTGGAATCTGTGTCTGCAAGAGCTCTGACTGCAATTGTTGCTTTAGGTTCTCTATTACTTCCTGATGCTGAAGAGTTTCTAAATTTTTCTGATGCTGTTGCTGCTGTTGAAGATTATCGAGAACCTTTTGATGCTGCAGAGTCACTATAGAACTTTGTTGCTGAATGTTTTCCAGGACATTCTGATGGTGCTGCTGTTGATGCTGTAGATTCTCCAAAACTTTGTGTGTTTGTTGCTGCTGAATGTTGCCAAGAGCCTGTTGCTGGAGATTTTCCAAGACCTTCTGATGTTGCTGCAAATTTTCAAGAACTGTCTGTTGATGTTGTAGATCCACAAGTGCCTTCTGTTGCTGATGCTGCAGATTCTCCAATATATTCTGCTCTTGCTTCTGCTGTAGCTGGTTTGTTAGAGTGGTCTCATTTCCACCCAACCTTAAACTGTTCATGTTTTCCTGGACATGTTGCTGAAGGCTTTCTGCAGATGGTGTCGGGCTATAAAGTACAGAATTTAGCTGTTGTTGTGCTTGCAGCTCTCTTACTGCCCTCTCTAGCTGTGTAACACCATCCTGGGGCAAAAGAGCCTGAACTTGTGGCCGCTGGGATGGAGGATTCCGAGAGTCTATGCCCAACAATACCATTCCACTTCCATCTGCACCGTTATCCTCTGGAGACAAAGTTTCTGGGGTTTCCCGCAAGAATTGCTGAGGGACCTGAGGGGGAACAGGCTGGAGAACTGTTGTGTCTTCCGACAAAGACACTTGGAACGATGCAGGTGAAGGTATGTCCTGCTTCTGTATGGTGGATAAGGTTTCTTGAGTTGTAAATATTTGAGCTGATGGCTGTTGTGAGTCAACAGATTGTAGAGCAACAGGACTTGGAAAAGACTTGGTGGCAGAGGGAAGGACAGTACTTATCTCCAAGATTTGTTGGGTTGAACTAAGGGCCTCTACAGGCTGCATTTAAGAAATTAGAAAATGTGTTAATTTACATCCCCCATTCATAAAATCAATACTTTGCTTGGGTAAACTTCGTAAACTGAAGGATTTCAAGATTAAACGTGGAACTTGAATTACAAAAGGATGACAGTACCTTAAAAATGTCTGAAGGTGCTGCATTACAGGAAACTTCCATAGGTTCTTCTCGTTTGACCATAGGTAACATTAAGACATTGTTTAGACAACTGGTCTCAGTTTGCATTGCTGTAAACAAAGTCATTAAATATGAGTTCAAACTTTAAAGCTTTATAGAGTCTATCAAAAAAGTTAAAAGTGTAATGGCAGCAAAACATGAAAATATTGATAATGCCACACCTTTTATCTGCTCTTCAAAGGTACAAGCCTTGACTGTGACTGGCAGTTCTGATTTCACTGGTATTTCAACCTTATCTGTATGAAAAGAGTTAAAATAATGAATGATGGCATCATCTGCTGGTGCTAAAGTGCAGTTGTATAATACTGTCCCAAAGGGTGTCACCGAAACAAAATTTCACAAGGAACAATTGATGACTCTTGATGGAAAATTCACAAAAACAATAGCATGTAATCTTTAACCTAAGGTACTTCCGTACAAACTTAAGAGTACCAAAGCAGGAAAAAAAAATGCTTGAAACTGCATTCCCTGGCAACAACAACAACAGTAACACCGTGTCCTAAATACACGCGATGCCACAACACACGATAAAAGGTAGACTATCTTTTCCATGTTAATGGAAAGAGACACAGAGGAGAAACACAGAGGAGACAAATTGTTGAATAAAGTCGTTATTTTTGTTTTCTTCGTGTACAAAACGTATTCTCGTTGCTTCATAACGTTACGGTTGAATCACTGATGGTAGATGGACTATTCTGACGATGCTTTTCATACTTTTCTGGACCTTGACAGTGTAATTTATTTGGCAGTCAATGGAACAGTCACAAGCCTCCCGGTTTTCATCCAAAATATCTTAAATTGTGTTCCGAAGACGAACGAAGCTTTTACGGGTTTGGAACGAGTGATTAATGCCAAGATGTTCATTTTAGGGTGGAGTATCCGTTTAAAAGTGAACATTTATGGCAGTCATGGCCCAATTGGTCAGAGAGTCAGGCTTATAACCTGAATCTTGCGATTTCGAATCTCATGTCTGGCAGGGATTGTCGGTGGGGGGAGTGAATGTACAGCGCTCTCTTCCACCCTGAATACCATGACTGAGGTGAGACCCTTGAGCAAGGCACTGAACCCCCAGCTGCTCCCCGGGCGCCACAGCAATATGGCTGCCCACTGCTCCGGGTGTGTGTTCACTACTGTGTGTGTGCACTTGGATGGGTTAAAATTGTGATTATGTGATTGTGTCATCATACTTTTCCACACGTCACTTCACTTTTATCTGAAAATAACAACAGATAGTTTACCGCAGATCTTAAAAACAAATTAAAGCAAACATGTACGTTAAAACTGTGAACTCAATGTGAACCAACAAGTGTATTTCATAACAAAGATGGTATCAGTCACCCAGTATGTATTTTTAATAATGTTAAAGTAAAGGTTTCATAATTATAAATTAGATTATAAACTTGTCCATTTCATCGGAAGTTTCTGCACTTCTGAATGGCTGTGTTATTTGATTGATTCTGTCACATTGCTTTATAGCTTCGCGTCTGGTGTGGCCAGCAAAATTCCTTGTCGCTGGATTCTTGTCGCATTTGGTTAGGACACGGTGTAAGAGTGGAGGCACCTTATTGTGTTGCAAAGCTCATCGAAAAAGGCTGGAAAACCTCACACAATTGGTGAAAATTAAATTTTATCTGCTCAGTACAAATTTTTTTTTTTTTTTTTTTTTTTTTTTTGTAGAGGGCCGCAGAAACGTATGTGTTTGGTTGTGTGGTCTAAGACTATCCAAAGAAGAAAAATTACACACTTTGCTTACGGTCAACACATCTTCACTATATTTCTCATTAACTTTTGAGCTGGATATCTGTTGATATCATAAATGTATCATCTCTTCACCAACCTGTTAGAGGAGTGTAGGTAAAAGGCTGTAGATCATGTGTTTTCCCTGCGTTTGTCACTACAGCAATCCCGACGGACACCGGGGATGTCACTGTCTGGTCATGATATGGGGGAACCTTCACCACTAGATGATTCTGGATCGAATTATGTCGAAAAGATGCTTTAGTCAAGATATTTATGAATGATAAGTATTACACAAAAGAACTAAAAAAAGTAAAGCTGTCTCCTGCACTTGCCTGATGAAAAAGTTCCATGTCAATTTCTGCTTCTGACTGCCAGCCACTTTCATCTGAAAGGAAAATGAAGGAAAAAGATGTACTTGGGTTCAAAACATATTGTACACTTGCACTTTAACAGAAAGGAGACTGTTTAACATACAAGTTAAGCAAGCTAAATTTCACGTCTCATTGCCATGTGTGGGGCATTTATAGTGCTTGTTAGATGTAAAAGGCATTAGATGATCATGCATGCGATACCTGTAGAATTTTCCTGAAAAATAACTTTTGTTCCTTTGAGAAAGTTCTTGCCGATGATAAAGACTTCATCTCCACCTGCGACAGAGCCACTGTGAAGACTCTTCTTAAGGATTTCAGGCACTCCAGCTGGTTGAGCTGAAAATGTGACAAGAGATAAGTCACAAATGTGGAAAATAATATCCCTTAATATCAAATCTATACCCTGATATCCTTTGCACTTACTACATAAAATAGGAGAGGAGAGGGCCTGGAGGGTAAGGACAGATCCATCGGCTCTTGGGATGTTGACTCTGAAGGCCAAACGAGCTCGAGTGCTCTTCTTTTTGGAGCCAGCAACCCCTATACGAGCTTCAACATCGGCATTCCTCAGCTTCAAGATTCCAACACAGTCCACGCTGCCAAGACACATCACAATACACTTTAACAATACATATTAACTAAAAGAGACTGTAATTGCCACTGGAAACTACAGACAGATTGATCCTTACGCTAGGGTCATAGAGTTGGTCAGCTCAAGGTTTACTTCAATAACTGTGGTCCCTTCGATATCCACTTCCTTACAGGCTGTTGTGTTGCGCCCCGTCACTCTGCAGGCTTGATAAAATCCATGGGGCTTCACACGTCCAGCGTCATTAGCCACAAACACTTGGAGCACCACTGGTTCAGTGACTCCCTCTAACTGATGTGCCATATTTAGAAACATTACCACAAAAACTGTATTATCCATAAACGCATATTTGTCCAGATAATATAATGTGCATTCAATTCTTACTTTGATTGTAGGAAATCCTTGCTGGGTACGGTCTTTGACGGATCCCCTACTTCCCTCCGTCAGGTATCGTGCTCTGTGCTGTGTCTCAGGCTGCATCAAAATCTTCAGCTCCTTCCCTTCACTCTTCTGAGGGTATTGAATGGAAAGAATGCCCCCCTTCTGATTGTTTGACACTTCCAGGGAGCTAAAGGTAAAATGAAAAAAAAACATTAATACACTCTAATAAAGCAACTACATAACCATACAGTGACTCGTCTTCCGTGACATGTTTTTAAAGGATAAGTTCACTCCTGAATTAAAATTCCCTGATAATTACTCACCCCCATGTCATTAGGGGCTGGGCAAAAAAAAAAAAAAAAGATTTTCCGACTAATCGTTTTTTTAAATGACGTTGATTCGATATCGATTCTCAAAAGTCGCGAATCGATCTTTTCTGGTATTTATTTCAGCAAACATTTAAAAGAAGATCTGATTAATGTAAATCTTTTCATTAGTCTTCTCCACTAGATGTCACCCTCTTATTTACCTTGTGCTATGTTACAACAGAAAGCCTGTCACTCATTCAGCGCTTATCATAGCGGAGATACTGTTTACAAGAACTAAAAACAAAGCAATATGTGTGATTTGCAATGCTCAGGTTGAAATGCAATAGTAATACTACAAATCTGCAGAAGCATTTGACATCACCTGTAGAGGCGCCAAGATTTCTGGAATGAATGAATGAATGAATGGATGGCGGATGGTGCGATGCACTGTTTAGTTTACTAGACACTTTCTAAAGTGTTTATTATGCCACAGTCGACTGCTTCCGCTCCTTCCGGTCTTGGTATGTGGGGTAAAGCAGCGCTGTTTTATCATACTAGATGTGTTTGAAAGTTCTGTTATAATGCTTCTCTGTGCGGTCGTCACCGGTCTATTAAAACGCACAACATATTAAAGCGTCTTTGGTGTTGCCATGTTTTCTACAAAACAAAACCGTAAATCTAGGGGTTATGATGTCATTGGCAGGTGACACAATGACACTATGGACACGGTCCGTGTCACTAGTTAAAATTGCTTATTTCTCTGGATTTAAACATTCTTCGAATCATTTGGGATAATGTAAGTACACAAGTCAGAAAAATATATAACACTGTTCTAGTGGTTTTTCGGATATTTTAATAAAAATAAAATTCTTACATATTGTGCCTTTAAGACTCGATGTAACAACTACTTCTAATAAATATTAATACCTTTATTTTTAAAGGAATAATCACATTTGTTTTTTGTAATTTTAACAGTAAACCTCTGTTGTGCAGCACTTTGTTTGTCAAAAAATAAAAGGGTTTAATTTTCATTTGATTAGGATCAATTAAATTAATGTTTTATGGCTTTATTTTATCTGATTACCAGAAAAATTAAGAAAAGCCTTTTATCTGGCCCTATTATTGTTTAAAAAAATGGACCCTATACAAAAAAAACAGGTTCAAAATACAGGCCTGTAAACTGATGTTTACTGTTCATTTATTTATTTTTTTAGAAATATCAATAGCATTTGTATTAAAACAATTTTCACTGAATGTAATAAAAAATAAAAATCGAGAATCGAACCAAGAATCGAATCGAGAGCTTGTGAATCGAAATCGAATCAAATCTGGACATCTGAATCAATACCCAGCCCTACATGTCATCCAAGATGTTCATCTCTTTCTTTCTTCAGCTGCAAAGAAATGAATGTTTTTGAGGAAAACATTCCAGGATTTTTCTCCAAACAGTGGACATCATTGGGGATCGATGGTTTGAAGGTCCAAATTGCTGATTGCAAATTCACTATCTGGACTTCATGCATTACGTAATCACGTTGAAAAGGTCATGTGTGACGCAGAAGGACGTACCAACACATTTGGTCCCGTTGGTCCCTGTTGAAGTCCACTATATGGAGAAAAATCCTGGAATATTTTCCTCAAAAACCTTAATTTCTTTGCAACTGAAGAAAGAAAGACATGAACGTCTTTGATGACATGAGGGTGAGTAAATTATCGTTAATTTTTTTTATTCTGGAAGTGAACTAATCCTTTAAATTCTAAATCAAAACAGTTTTAAATTTTTTTGAGGTCAAAAACAACAAGGAAGGTCACCAACCTCACTTTGGGTGTGACTTTGGCGTCTGAACCCAGTTGTGAAAGAACAAAGTGCGGCGCTTTAGCGCTGTCTGCATCAAACACATCCATGCCGGCTTCATCCCGGGCCGCAGGCTTTGGCCCCGGCCGCTGACGAGGAGTTCTCTTGCGAGACTTTCTGGGCACTTCAGTATTGTCGTTGTACGAATTGCTGCTGCCCATGCTAAAGTTGGACACAGAGTCATCCATCCACATGCTGCTGCTCTGCTCCGAGTCCGGGTTGGGAAGCACATCATCCTGGCAGGACATGCGACTGTCATCCAGCAGGTCCTCCGGAGGGGGCGAGATGCTCAGGACGGTCCGCCGCTTCGAGGGAGTCGCCTGGCTCTGTGTGGCTCCGACAGCATCTACCGCACTGATAGACACCACTGATCCAGGCTCCACACCCATCCTCTCCTGCATCCCCTCCGCGGCGGGACCGCTGTGGAGCCTGGAAGCCTGCTCTGGGGCTGAGGTAGCAGAGAGCATGCTGGGACAGGAAGGAAGTGTACTGCTGAGTCCTCCAGGGGAGGAGGCAGCGGCGCAAGTGGCAGCAGCATCTGTAGTGTGCACAATGCAGAGCGTTAATAAAACCTGTCCGTGCAAATCTGGCTAGCAGTCCCGATCAAGCAGTGAAACTCGACATGATATCTAGTCATTGCCCTTTATCTGTTTTGAATGTCTTGTTAAAATTAATTCACTAATTGATGTAGGCCTAATTAAGCTGATGCATTATCCAATCCCCTATATCTTTCTTAAATGTATATTAATTCTTCTTTGGACCATTTTGTAGAATCTCAATAATGGCCCAATTACTAGTCCTATCACAAAAAAGAAAAAAGTAAACATGCGTAAGGGGTATACAGAGCATTTGTTGTCACTTCTGCATAACCCAGTGATGATCTATTTTAAAAAAGCCAAATTACATTGGCCAATGATAACTCTGAGACAAATGCATGCCAATTGGGCAAACTGGTCTGGTACTGGTTGATAACCCAGTGCTGATCTATTCAAAACAGCCTCTCATAGGCAAATAATATTGCACAATGATAATTCTGAGGTGTCGACTAATGCATGCCAATTGGACGATTTGGTTGGGACTGAACGTAGCCATGGAGACAGAATAAACAAGCTTCTGACCTACGAAGCAGAGAACTGCAGACCATTTTATATGCAGACTCTCCCTGATTCAGAGGGAACTCCCTGGAATAAAAACGACAAATGACAGCGAATAAACAATAAGTGCTGGTCATCCAATGTAGATATCAGCAAATTTTGGTCAGAATCATTTGAGCAAAAAAATCATAATATTCATAAAAACATGTTTGTTTGTTTTAAGATTACAAATTTAATGGGCCAGTTTTTTACAGGATTTTACAGAATCAATAATTGTTTTTCTCACAGTCCTAATTTGGTGGTGGATTTGGTCTTGGTTGATTGTTTTACCTCAAATTTATTGCTGCAAAAACACTGATATTTGTCTGGGCTGCTTCACTTAAAGATCCCTCAGCTTCCTGTCAAAACAGGAAGTAGTGTAACGTTAACCTGGCTACTTGCAAACATATTTGCAATCACAGTATTGTCTTTTAATTGGGACTGGGCAATATATTTGATATTATTTTGCTGACCAAAGCAAACTTGTAAATGTCAAAGTGACTTTTAATGCGTAAAGCAATAAAACAAGATATTTTAATAATGCCTCTAATTTAAACTTACACTTAATAATGACTAAATCAAAATTATTTGTTTACGTCATCGCTTTAGAATATTCACAGACATCCTTCTGTGGCACTGGATTTTTCATGTGCCAAATGTTTTAATACATATTTTGATGTTGGCATAAAACCGAAGTGAATTTTCAAGTAAAAATAATATTTTTACATTCTGATTAAAGATTATGATCAAAGCATTTTCGTAAATAATTAAGAAATTAAATAGGCTCACATATGATGTCATCTCAATCTTAAAAACTTGCATTTATTATGCATTATGCTGTTAATATGTATTCTTAATAGGGCTGTCAAAAAAAATTACAATTTCGAATATTCGTCAAATTTAAAAAAATATCCACGTTCGAAGGCAAAAACGTTGCATTCGAATTTTAGGTCTGCGTCAGCCGTCAGGCAGCCTTATCAGTGGCGCACGAAATGCGACGACGATGTAAGTGTCATTGCATTTTAATGCTTTTGTTAGCCTATCCAGTTGAACTCACTAGATGCAGCGCTGCGTTGTTCATTCAATATATTGCGGAAAACGAGAGCATCAGTGTGGAGATGTTGTTTACGTCAAAACCGAAACCAAGCGGTTCACACGGAATGCATATTTATCACATTTTCTAGAGGGACATCTATCAGCATTGCACTTATGTCTCGTACAAGAGAGCGGCATGTTTAGAAAGCCATGTAAAAATGAATGCAAGTCCAACTTTTAAAAAACAAGTCTCAAGCTTTATGGTGGTTTTTCCCGATCCCACTGTCTCTCATGTTTTTATACATACGTGCATACTGCTGTTTTTTTCTAATTGTTTATGAAACTTTATTAATTATATATGGTTTATAAACATTATTTTAAACATATTTTTCAAAGATTGTTGTGTTATTTTATTACGCTTTGAAGAAACGTGCATAATATTTTGCTCTATGTGCCTTCATGTACCCTCAGGAGAGAAACCAAAAGCCTTTTCCCCCATAACTGAAATTATGCCTTTTAAATTCGAATACAATTTGAAATTTGATTATATTTAAGTAGAAAATTAGAATTTAGTTTTTCAGTCATTTTGACAGAAATTATTAAACATTCTCTTTTAAATTCAATTAATAAAAAACATTGTGTTAAACAGCTACTTTTTGTTGTATTTGATTGACAATGCTGGAAAAAACTAAGTGTTTTTTAAGAGCAAATGAATACATAAACAAGATTTAATAAGTATTCATATATAAAAACAGATTTAAAGGTTTTTTTGCTATATTGCCCAGCCCTACTCCGATTAAAAGCAATTGTATCATTAGCTGAGAGAAACAAAGGCCTCCAAAAAAGAAGCAAATGGATTAAGAGAAAAGCTCCAAATTAGGCCTAACGCCAATATAATTGTAGACAAAGATGTAAAATAACCTCTTACGAATTTAATTTTTTTCCCAGATGTCACCTAATGCGCTAAGGACCACTGCCAGCCAGTAAGTGCTGTTAATATTGCCTTGACTGGCTCAACCATAACATGCTCTCCAGACGCCAGAACATGATCTGAGAAAAGTCAGGAAATCACTTTACCCCACTGACAGCAATAACAGGAAGATGTTTTTAACTGGTTTAGTGGGACGGGTCAAGAAAGACACTTGAAATGAGTTAGTCTGCAAAATAATCGGACATGATCTAAACAGCCAAAGGAGAGAAAAATAAACAGTGAAGAAAAGAAACAACTAGAAATGTCAGGACGTGCAGATGGGTTTTAAAAAAGTGTGATATCAAGTGGAACAGGAAGCACTAGTCAGCAGCACTAGAAAGGAAAGAGTACAAACACAAATGCTGAGACAGAAAAGAAAATGATAAACACCACACCACTAAAGAGAAAAGTGAAGTAAAGATCCAAATATCAGACAACGTTAAGCTTCACAGGAAGTCAGCTGAACATCACACACACAGGACTGAGCGAAACCGATTAGGAGAGTCTTTCTAGCTTGAACAAAAAATGACTACAATAAGAGGGAAGGAAGGAGCGATGTGAAGTGTGTCCTACCTGAGGCCAGGGCAGCCGGAGGAGGAGGTCCGGCCTCTCCGCCGCTCTTCTGGCTCATGCTGGGCTTGTCCTGCTGTACGATCGAGGGCAACTGCAGCTCTTTAGGGAGCAGGTCATACACTGACTCTGAAACACACAGAAAGTGTGAGAGACAGTCAGGGTGAGGTCAAGATGAACTAACTTGTACTAAGATATGCTAACAAAGAACAATAAATCTTGAGCATTGATCAAATCTTGCAGCATGCAGCAACACCGAACATTTATTTATTTATTTTTACTAAATCCAGGTTTAATAAATATGCATGAACAATGCAACAAAAATATTGGTGTGCGCCTATTAAGTTACAGTCTGTGAATCGTGTAGGCGAGTTTAACAATAAACAAGTTATCATGTTACCACATGACTTGTTTTTAGCAGCAACTGACAGCAACTACCATCACAAAAATTTATGAATGTTATATTCATAATCAAATCTAAAAGACCCCCCCCCCCAATTTTTTTTTCTTTTTTAAAATAGAACATTTATAAATAAATTATATATGTGCAATACATAACATGATCCAATAACAACATAGTGTATAAGGGTTTTGACTAAAACCAAAAGCAAAATTTATAAGTAGAACCATATTAATTATTTTTTTTAATATAATATAATAAACATTAAGTTAATAAGAAACTTTTTTTTTTTTTAGCTACTTGCCCTATAAAAACCCTATATATAAACTATATTGAAAAAGCTATATTAGCCAGTCAATTAAATAAATATTTAAATATATATATATATATATATATATATATATATATATATATATATATATATAACTAGCAACTATAAATCTGCCTCATATCATATGCTTCATAATTAAAAAAAAAAACCTGGAACGCTGCAGGTCCAGCACATGTAGTTATATCATGAGATATTAACCCTGGGCACGGCCTCTTTCATGCGCAGCAGCAGATATTTAATAAGCAGAGGAGGTGTTTATGATTCCCAGAGCTCTATCTAGGGACACTCTGTCCCATGATGCCTGTGTGCCTCCTTCAGCATGTTGATGATTACAGCGCTGTTGACAGGGAAGCACTGAAGTGATATTACCATGACAGCTTCTCTCACATTACCTGGAAACCCTTGATAGATGACTGGGCCAAACAAAACAACAGAGTTACCTCCCATAACAAAACAACACTGGTTTCGCTCTCAATGGTTTCAACACTGTTTTTACTCTAATTTCTGAGTGATTACTAGAGGTCGACCAATAGGGGATTTTGCCGATACCGATAGCTAGGTTGGACCACACTGGCCGATACCGATTAATTAAACGATAGTTTTTAAAATGGATACTGAACAAAAACTAAAATAGTGCTTTATTAAAAAAAAAAAAACAGTACTGAATCATACTAGTAGCAGTAATAATAATAATAAAAGTTATAATAATAGTAATAGTAAATGTTGAAATTACCACAAAATCCATTTTATTTTTTCCTAAATTCCATTTTATTTTATTTTTTTTCCAAATTTCGTTATTTCCATTTAAATTTTTCTGGATTCTGTTTTAAGAGTTAAAGTTTATTAATCAAAAAGCAAGTCTAATTAATTAAAACTTATACATTTTCACATCAATTTAATAAAAGTTTAACAAAAATTACATGTTTAGGGCCCTATGAAATGTTTATTTTTTTCTCATCATATTTTTGTTACCAAATTCTGTGTTTTAGCATGTCTGATTATTTGAATCCATAACTTAATTTATAAATTTTTCTCTTAAAGAAGCCTTATGATTTTTTTCCCCTCAAAAATTCTGTGTTGTGTATAATAAAATTTCTGGTTATCAAATGAAGGCATGAAACATTACTGAAAATTTAGCAAACTTTTTTTGGCAAACAAAGGGGATTTACTATTAAAATTAAAACAAGGAAGAAATGTTGTGTGATTATTCCTATAAAAATAATGGTTGTTTTGATTTTAGTAGTAGTAGTAGTAGGCTGTGTACATTCTACTGAAAAATAGACCAGACTTTTATTTTGACGGGTTGCCATGAATACCTTTACAGTTCTGTGTATGTAATATGAGGCTAGTTGTACTCAAATCAAACGGTCAGAAGCTCATGAAAGCTCTCTCAGAGCAGTTCTGGAGATGTTGTTCATGTATTTACATCCTCATTTAGAGAGACGACAGAAGCTGAAATCACCGCGAGCATCACACGCACTTCAGTATAAATGAAACCTCGCGTCTGCGCCATTCATTAGTCACGCAGACCATGCAGGATTCATATTTAAATTGACTTTTGCGGCTTAATAGTAGCAGATACTAGTCCATATCGTGATTTGATTTAAGTGTAATGACCTACTTTTGATTAATTAATTCAAAATTTGACCAGTTCCATGACATTCCGCATTAAACTGAATTCTGTTTTTATGACTGGATTCTGTCCACATATTTAGCACAACACAAATAACGTATCACACACACAGGGCACTACAATTATACCACCACAATGTACACTCTCACATTTTAACTGCTTCTATTCTTGAACACTTGATTATTATCTTATCAAAATTAAAGAGCATTGCTGAGTCTAGGAGAACTCACCAGTATCACACACATCCGGACGCTTCGCGTTCAACTCGAGCAGCGGTCTAAAACAGTTTATTTCATCACCAAACGGACACAAGTTTACTTCAAGAGTGAACAATGTGGCAAAGATAAGTTTGAAGTTCAGTGTTTAAAAAAACGGAGCAAACGGAAAGAGCGATCTATATTATAGCTCTATAAATGAAGCATACAGACTTTATAAGAGCCACAGAAAGACAAACGTTTCGATGAAAATGCTCAATATACAATTCACTATGTACATTAACAATGATTTGGGGCGAATATAATGTAATTTAATGGAAAACTATGTGAATGGGGCTCTGTGGCGCGGCAGGATTTTCTGTCAGCTTCATTTAAATCCGGGTCTGAAGTTTCTCGCTGTGTTCAGCGTGCAGCGTTACGTGTCTAAACAAATAGCACATGGTGTCAGTGATTTCAACCACTAGAGGCCGCTCTCGCACTGTATAATGAAAACAGACCCTTCTCAGCCGCACCAGCAACAGATGCAACCCGGAAAACTATCGGCATGAATTTTTGCCGATAACCGATTGTTCCAGCAATCAACTATCGGTGCCGATTAATCGGCAAAACCGATACATCTGTCGACCTCTAGTGATTACACTGTATGCTTTTGTAACTTTATGACTGTAATAATAATTATTATCAAGCTTGGCTAAATACAGATTATTTTAACTTTCATGAAATAAAATTGATGTTTATTTGCTTTGTTGTTGTGAGGAGTAAAAAGGTTAAGTAACAGAAGAATAAGCATGTGGGATTTTACACAAAAATTACATTACTTAAAGCAAATCTCAGTATAATTAGAGACAAAATTACTTCCCCTATTTAAAAAAAAAAACTGTAACATAAAATTGTGTCATTTGGACAGTTTTTCCAGCAAGGCAGACAAGTAGATTTTATTGCAGTGTAAACAGCATGTGACAGATTTAACATTTCAACCGTGTTACAAAAGTAATTTTTAGAAATGATTTATATATATTTCTATGTATTATTGTTGCTAGAAAATATAAAAATGGCATTTCAAGGTTTTAAAATATATTCAGACCAATTCTGTGGTAAATCAGTTTAAAAAAAAATAATACAAATTGACAACAACAACAAAAAAACAGCTTACATAAATATAAGACTAGTTCATGGAAACCTGTTTCCTATTTTCCTCTGAGTAAAAAAGCAATTGGGAATAGTGTTTTAAATTACAAATAAAGTTACACTGAGACGTAAAGTCCAAATGTGAGACTGTGATTTAGTTCAAATAACAAGAAATAATGTTTTGACATTTTTAGAGTCTCAAACACTATTTAAGTTTAAGATATATTCAGACCAAGAACAATAAATATATGAGTGTTGACACTAATGCACAGTAATGTTACACTTATTATAAGCACATGCTGCAGTTTTGTCATCTGCTGCTTTAAAAATGTGCAAGCTCTTTAAAGCAGGATGGTCAAAGTTTTTATTATCCATCAGCTGAAAAAAAGAATGCCTCTGTATCGTTATCATTATAGCTGTAATGTGGACCTTGCTGTTCTCATAGAATTAATACTTTATTGCTATAGTTTCTGTCCTTGGTGTGAACAGGCCATTATTCATAGAACAATTTCAGGATCAGTGTAGCATTCTGGCACAGAGGGACCCAGAGATGGAAATCAGAGCCTGAATCAACACTCCCCTACAGACATGCTTTGTAAATAAAAGCGCTGGTGCCTGTAGTGAAACTGAAGCCGCGGTCAGCAGGTCTGCATACCACATGTTCTGCATTCCTGCTATTTTGACACTATGCATCCCTGGACGACAAAAAGATAATGGGATGGTCCGACTCTCCTTAGCCTAGGCAGTGTTTTATATTGCAGGAATTAAATCTGTTCAAAAGAATTCGAAGGACAGGAAAACTTCTCTTGGAGCTGGAGGCCAAAGTGTCACAATAATTACACACTTCATTTTCATGAACGCTGGTTTGTAAAACTCTACCAAACGCAGGTGGAGCCACATAATGAAAGCAATTCTCCTCAAAGCAATTTCTAGAAGAACCTATTAAAGGGGTCATATGATGTTGCTAAAAGAACATTATTTTGTGTATTTGGTGTAATGCAATGTTTATGCGGTTTAAGGTTAAAAAACACATTATTTTCCACATACTGTACATTATTGTTTCTCCTCTATGCCCCGCCTTCTGAAACACGTCGATTTTTACAAAGCTGTTCTGAAAATCGAGGTGTGCTCTGATTGGCCAGCTATCCAGTGCATTGTGATTGGCCGAATTCCTCAAGCGTGTGACGGAAATGTTACGCCCCTTACCGTACTGTGATGCCATCTCCCGGCACGACGAGACAAAAACAGTAAAACCCATTATAAACGAGGCATTTGTTGCATCCAGTGGGGACATAATTACTGATTATAATGACTTATACTGTCTTTTTACGCGTTGCGTTGTGTATCGCGCCTCGTAAACTAGGGTTGTGCCGATAGACGATAGTATTGTGTATCGACGATAATCAGAGATAGCGACGAAAGCAGATGTCTCTGTCGATAGTCAAGACGATATTAGGCTCATTCTCCTATAAATGTATTAAATTATAATAATAATTATTATTATTTTTATTAGGTGGCCTATTATAATTCGGCTATCAAACTGCCCAGCTATTTCACTTCAGCACCGCATTTCACACACACACATGCACACACACACACACACACACGCGCGCACGCGGAAATGAGCCAGTGAAGAAGTCTCCATCCACAAACAAACGTACATCGTCTGCAGATATAAGGTATTTTATTGCACTTTAACAAGTAATCTGAATGTCTTATATATGTGCAATATTTTAAATGAGCCCTCACTAACTGAGTTTAATGCCAGAGTTATATAACCTTGAAAGGCTTTGTTTTTATAATTGGAAAATTAGTTTGGCTGTAACGCTCAGACAACTTGCAAAATAGTAAAACCAACATGACAAAGAATCATGAAATTTCTGAAAAAATTGTGATATGATATTTTTGACATATCGCCCACCCCTACCCTTAATTAGTTACTAGTATAGTTAGCGTTCCCAGTTAATGTCCTTAAGGCTGCTCTGTAGTCGCAAATGTATTGTAAAAAAATCTGAAGGACATTTTCATCTGCACTGTTGTCCAGACAGACAGACAGAAATACATAAATAAATAAATCAGTTGCTTAGAAAAGTAACAGCATGCCTCTACTCACCAAAATGCATGATTTGAAGTGTCATTCATGTCAGTAATGCAAGTAACAATAGTACTGCGTATGTAATAGGTACACCTATATCTTAAAAATAAGACAGTCAATTCACATTCAAATCTGCATCCTTAATTTGCTCGAAAACCCAAAAAAAGACTTAAAAAGACTGTGGCTTACAACACGGTGACCATCTGTAAACTGTATCTGTCTTAAATCATGTTTACTGTACTTACTGTACATAAGCCACAAACTTTGTCTATTCACATCACATCAACACAGGACCATCACATGGTCAAATCAGCCAATTATGTGCTTACCTTTTAATATGATCAGTCAGCACAGATTCAGCAGCATGTTAGCGGTCAAGCTGAATGTGTTGCAATTGCCAGATGAAATATTAATTATAATAGCTAAGGATCAGTTTCTGCATATGGCATCATCGCCCATGCCACTGGTCCAACCTTTATAGTACATAAAACACGTACAGTGGGTGTCTGAAATACTTTTTTGGTGTTAGACAACAAGTCTTGGTTGTCTCGGAGCCACGAGTAACTTAAAATGTGTGTAAAGGTAAACAAACACACACCCACTCTCTCACACACACACGCGCGCGCGCATGTATGTATTGACTCACACACACGTACACATATAGGCTCGCGTTCACTCATACATATGGGCATAGTGACTCACATATACACGTTTATAAATACACACAGCTAGCGCGTGCTCTACTCTCGTGCTAAGAGACGTTAGCAATTCCTCATGTTTATGCACAACTAAACGTCTCAGTGAAGACGAACGCAACTCTAAATGAATGGAGGATTGGTTTGGAATCATAAAAACGCGTTCTTACCTTTGGAATAGAGCGATTTGGGAGAACTGGGGTCGATATCGGCGCTCAGAAGAGATATAAAATCAGAGGGCATGCTAGCATGCTAAAGCCTCATGAGATCAGAGGAAACGACTCTTATCACTCTCAGCTTCAAGAGCAATGCATACAGAAAGAGAGATGTTTCAATCATAAAATCCTTATGATGGGTTTACAGCACATGTACTGTAGTAAAATTCACAATCATGAACGTTTTAATATGTTTTTTCCCCCATATGATTAGCTAGCCAGCCATAAGAGCCATTCACCTTATTTCAGCGACTCCTCCCCCCTTTCTGCGCATGCGCACCACTTCGACTGTCTACAACATTATTATTGTTATTCGACTATAATTAGTGTTAGACTTTGGTCTATCATTACTTTTTTCTACCAAGTCATGCAGTTTAGTTGTAGTAAAATAGTACATTGTGTAATAAAATATAATGTTTGCTTTGAATTATTAAACCACTTTGTTAATGCAAAGACATGTTGAAGTAGTCTATATGTCTTGTTTAATTTTTATTTATTTATTTATTTTGAGGAATGAACTGAACTGAATAATGCACTCTGATGATCTAGGTCTAGGTCTGGATCCTCCTGCTGATGTCACTCACTGGAGGTGGATGTAATGAGATCAGCTTATGGCAAGCCGTTTTATCTTAAAATAGGCCTATTCCCAGTGTAACTTGTCATTTGCATTTTTACTAGTAACAATTCAGTTAGACAACTCTAATTCAATTCTTGATAGTACCAATTATAATTAGAGACCGCTCTAATTCAATTATTACTAGTAAGAATTCCAATTACAGAGTTCTACAAATGAATTTTTACTAAAAAATCAAATGAGAGAAATCTATAATTTATTCTTACTAGTAACAATTATTATTAGAGAGATCTCTAATTCAATTATTACTAGTAAGAATTTCAATTACAGAGCTCTACAAATGAATTTTTACTAGTCATGTCTCCACTGACTTCCGTTTATTTTTAATTAAAGAGCTCTACGACTGAACTTTTAGTAGAAAAAATACAATTAGAGAGCTCTACAATTGAATTGTTACTAGTAACAATTCAGTAAGAGAGCTCTGATTCAATTATTACTAGTAAAAATTACAATTAGAGAGCTCCACGACTGAATTCTTACTAGTTCGTTTTAAAATGAGATAGCTCTCTAATTCAATTTTTACTTGAAACAATTCCTATTAGAGAGCTCTCTAATTTAATTCTTATAATAAAAATGCAATTACAGAGTTCTATATGAAATTTTTTACTAGTAAAAAAACACACTGAAGATATATGTTGAATTGTAGAGCTCTCTAAACGAATTCCTATAGTAAGAATGTAATTGCAGAGCTCTCTAGTCCAATTGTTACTAGCAAGAATTGAATTAGAGAGCTCTACAATTCAACATATCTTTAATGTAGTTTCATATAGCTCAGCTGTATATGATCTGTCGTTCCTGTCTGCCGCTGTAATCGAGCGAAGTACCAAACAGAAAGATGAAACGCAAGTTTTCTTTTGAATTCCACTGGGAAAAAAGCACCCACAACAACAAAAAAAGGGCAAAAAATCTGACAAAGCGCCCACGGTTAGAGAGAAAGTCGTGGGAGTTCTTTCAGAAAACATGAAAGCAGTGCTGCGACACTTGAATAATGAGCTGCTCTGGGAATAGGGTTATTTTAACAGTGAAGACAAGAAATAAGTGAGAGTATGAGAGTGTCTATCAAAAACAAGCAATGATCCCATTTAAAATGTTTCCTTTTTCCTAGCAGTGGTTGTGTGTTGAATTTAAACATGTTTTATTAAATTAGGGTAAGTTTTATTAATCATTTTTAACCTGTAGCCTAAGTCCTCCAGTATCCTCCTGACACCCAGCTATACAGTTTTGTCCTCTGTAGAGGACATTCTAGCAAATTTCTCCTTGCATGTCACAGTTGTCTTATAAAAGGCCTTCCATGTCAGAGTTTTAATCTGGATGTCCTGTAAAGAGCACGTTCTGGGCTTTGGAAGTTGGAAGTTTGGAAGTTTATGACCACTCCTTCTCTTTGCTCTTTAAAAATGTCTGGAATTGATTTAGTGATCAGATTTAACATGATAATATTTTATCATCATTTAAATCTGACTAATTGTCAAAATGTTTGTCATAAATCACCATCTCAGGAAAATGTAATGTTATATTAATTTATAACGCATTTTGGGAGACACAAGTAAATAGGGAAAAAAAATGTTATAACTTTATTCCTATGAAATATTATATATTATTATGAAAATCTTGCCAATTATTACTCCCATTATTATACTTATTTTTTCATTACATGTTGCCAAAAAACTACATTAATATGCAAATGAGACAGTGTCTAGATAGTGTATAGATGCATTGTATATAAAGGTAATTATATATATATATTAGTGCTGTCAAACTATTGATCGCAATTAATCGCATAAAGTTTTTGTTTATACTGTGTATATTTATTATGTATATATAAATACAAACACATGTATGTATATATTTACGAAAGATATGTTATGTTTATATATTAAATATATGTATATATAATATAAAATATAAGAATATATAAAAGTATATACTAAATATTTTCAAAATATATACTGTATGTGTGTGTATTTATATATACATAAATATACACAGTACACATACATATATGTAATCAAAAACTTTTATTTTGGATGCGATCAATCATTTGATAGCACTTGCATGAATTATGGAAGTAATTTAGTGCAGACTGTAAACAATCTGTAGGTTCAACGCATTTTCAAAAACTGGGTACAATGAGGTGACAATGTTCTACTTACCCTTCAACCATCGAACATTAAAAAGAAAAGAGTAAAAGCATAACAAATCACTACAACAGACAATGAAGTACCCCAAAAGCCTGATATTTCTGCAACAACATTTCAGGAGTGTTAAATATCAATGTAGTAATGAATGTTTGAGTAACATATATTGCCTTCATCAAAAATGTTTTTATTAACTGGAACATTGAATTATAATATTTCAAAGTAATTTCCATTATTCCAACATGAAGCCAAAGATTCGTTACATCATATCACATTAAAATACCAAGCATTACATTATTCTGACTTCTGAAAATATGAAGGAAAATACACAGCTCATTCAGTCAGACTGAAAGATAAGGATTATTTGTTGCTCAACCTTATTATCTGAAATGATTTGTTTCCGTCTTTGTGAGTGGAACTTCCCCAAACCAGAAGAGTCTCTAATAATCAGTAAAGGCTCGTTAGAGAAAAGGTGGATACAGCAGATTTATTTTTGTGGCTGGTTTAGGAAGTGTGTGATTTGCACCAATCAGGCTAAACCCCATTTCAAATTTAGAGATAGATTCACAGTCTTTAAATGGCAGGCATTGTATAAAGGTCCTAGATAATGTAACTTTCACAGCTCACAACTTTCAAAAATGTTTTATGTAGTTTTTGTCTCCTGACAGTCTTTTTCATACAGACAGATTTATCAGCATGTTGTAAAACAACAGTACAATCCATTGAACACATACTTTACTTTTAGTTTTGCTCTCATATAAAGACCATTTTTTACAATCGAATCAATTTCTGATGGACATAACCAAGTTCTGCACTATATTTGTCCTCATTAAATATCTTGCCTTACTAGAAAATATGTCAAACTATGGAGACAAATGAGCTTGTAAATGCTGTTTCATGTTGACTTCAGAAGATTTTTATGGACCTGAGTGGGCAGAATTTATACTGATGGTATGAGTAATTTTACAGCACACTTCCATAAATTAAAGCCCTGTGTGAAGCTATCACATTACAGTGAGTCTTTGGCCAGCAAAGCATCACAGCAATACCAATAGTTTTTGATGTCTAATGGTTTTTGAGGCAAAACACACCTGAAACCCAGGATGTTCAGAGAGATATGAAGGCAGATCACAAGCCTCTAAATGCAGTTAGCAAAACAACACCAGGGTTACAGCAACGTTTCCTCAAAGTTTAAGTGTGTAATCTATTTGATTTTAAAATACTTTATCCTATTCCTTCTTAATAGACGGGGATGCAGTTGCACAGCTTTGACTATCAGGTTTGTGATGTTTAAACTCATACATTTGGGATCGAGAGGGAATCAGGGTTAACAATATGCAATGGCTTTAATAACAATATAGGCTATAATGTGCATTTTAAAACAAACATGGTCACAATTCTGGATCGCTCATCAACAGATGGAAGAGATTCCCTGTTTAGCTGAGAAGTCTGCTGCTGTGAATTCAATTTAGCACCACATACCTGCGCGAATCAGCCTTGGCATACCTTAAAAACAAGTAGAGAAACAGACCAAGCCCTGAATAGATCTGTCTCAATCAACAAAACAAACATTTATTTCTTTTTAAAGTGGATTTCTTTAATTGTATTATAGCAACAGTAAGTCCAATGCTGACTTTTACATTCATCCGACTGTATCCATTTGTGTTTTACTTGTAGTTAGCCATTCAACTTTGAAACATAAGCACTAAATCATATCTAAACCAGTATGTGAATGATAACACTTATAGATAATATGATTATTTATTATTGTTTCATAACAAAATGTTCATCCTTGCCACAAGGGGGCAATTAATGACATAAACCTATAAGTCAGTTTTCCCTATTTTGGGCCAACTACCATCATGACCTTCATGGAGAATTTTGTCGAAGTCTGCCAGGACAAGGCAGTTTACTTGGTGGCCATCTTGGGAGTGCACTTAGACAGCTATTTTAAATCAGGCCAACCAACAGCAGCTGCATGATGCTGTCATCAAACATCAAAACTGTCATAAACACCAGGTTGTGATTTGGGTCACTTGGCTCTTTGGATGGCAGAACTTATGTTGGGCATTGCAATTTCTCCCAATTAATGCGTAAGGCATACGAAATGGGAAACACTTCATGAGTTTCAAAGTGGACATCTGACAGGATTTCTGGGAGACGTTTGCATTCATGTTGCATTCACGTTCTGAAAAGTGAATCCAAAAGATCTAGTGGCTGGCTGTAGTATAGGTCAAAGCCCCGCCCTCTCTATGTATGCAAGGCAAACTAAAATATCTAATTATGCTTAAAATTATTTTTTCCCCAAGAGGGTTTCCATAATTTTTGGAACTTCTTATCTCACTGATGTATGTTCACATGTTTGTTTTTGCTAGTTATTTGATGATCCGGTGTTCTGTTAATTTGTGCTACCCTGTTAGATTTTGCTATCTCCCATTAAAACAGTAGGTAGTACAAACTAAAAACGAAAAATGCCAAATTACAAATTATTAACGACAAAAATCTACACCTACCCCAACCCTAAACCTACCCTTACAGTAATGCAAATACAGTAATTATGTGTTATTCGCAGTTGTGGCTAGAAGGGATACAGGTACGGCCGGAAACCAATAATAAATAAATTTTAATGCCTATAAGATTGTTTTATTATGTCACCAATCACTACATGGACTGTCACACCACACACCACAATACGTCACACTATAACCACAACTACACTCACACTACACAGACTGTTACACTATACCCTGGACTACATTTCCCATCATCCATTGCACTAATTACACCCACAGCTGTAACCAATCGCACACCCTACATAAGCCATGGACTTCCTCTCTCTTACTGCCCAGTATTGTTTGCCTACATCGCTCTCCTAGTGGTAGCACATTATGGAGCCAGTTTTCTGACCTAGTTTCTAGTCCTTAGTTCATAGTCATAGTCTTGTCTTGCCTGCTTTCCCGTGTTACCTGATTCTTGCCTGTGTATTTTGGAATAACCCTTTGCCATTCTGTTTTGAACTGTTTGCACCTCACCTGGAGTATTGGTCGCGTTATTGGATTTCCCCTCTTGTCAAGCCCTCTGGATAATGTTCGCTGTCGACTGACTCACGTCCATTTTGGATTACTCTTTTGTATTGCCCTCTATATACCTGTTTGCCATTGTCAGAACCTTGCCTGTTTTATGACCACGCCTTTAAATAAAAGCTTTGCAGATGGATCCGCATGTCTCCCATCTCATTCGCTCCATAACAGATTAATGTCTACACCTACCCCAACCCTAAACCTACCCCTTACAGTAATGCAAATACAGTAATTGTTGTTCATCGTGAGAAAAATGACATAATATCAATGTCCGCATGCACAGTAAGCCCGGGTTGGACAATCTGACAGATATGAAATGTCCGGACACTGGCTTGCGTTTCCACCACCAACAGTACCCTTACTTGATAGGCGTGGTGTATACTGTTAAGTAGCGATCAACATCATTCTTGCGCGAAGAAGAAAGCGCAACATTGTACAACACATTTTTTTGTGTTTGCGCACTCTGATGTAAACAAGCCCAACACGCATAAGCAGCATGGAGGAACAAGTGAAGAAGATGCTTCATTCCTCTCAACCAATCAACCTTCTGCAGACTGCAGTGCATTTAGCACCAACCTTTAGGTACCGGACGACTCTTCTAGGTACCCCAACTTAAGGGTCCCAAAAAAGTGGTATGGTATGGTAAGCTATTTTAGTACCATTCACAACTTCTGACTTCTACAACTACTAGCTAATGACTGTCTAATACATACAACCAAAATTATTTTTAAAATAACAAAAATGTTTTATAATCATCCACACACAGATATGCCTCTTTTTTTCCTCACTTCATCTTATTGCCAAAAATGTGTTAGATCACTAGACCTCTGCCTCCCATATAAATCCTTTTTATTGTCTACGGGCACCTCCCTCCCTCCCTCCCTCCCTCCCTCTCTTCCCCCTGTTTTGGTGTGTCATGCAGTATAGCAATTGTGTAGTGGCTGACTGCGTTTCCCTCTAGTGGGCTCTTTATGTGTCACTGTTGTGTGTGCTGCAGTGACAATGTGAGCGAATGTGTGACAGTGCATGTAGGGGTGGGGAAAAGAGAGGGAGAGAGAGAGAGAAAGCAAGTAGCTAGAAAGAGATAGAGCGCGTACACGAGGCAGGAGGCGCTCCTTCTAATCCCGGCTGCAACCCCAAACAGCATTGCACTGGCTGCTACAATAGTCTTAATGGAGACTCAGGCAGACTCTGGTGCTGCAGGTAAGAGCAAACGTTTCTTCAGCCGGCATGCTGCAACGCATTTAAATGCGCACTCACATTGAATTCAATAGCCCACTGTAAGAGCTGCCAGCATGTCTTTTGTTTCTTGAATGCACAGACAAAGCAAGCAGTCAGAGGAAGCCGGTAGTGCTCAGTGGCTGGCAGCTTGCATTTATGCACATGGGAAAAGGCACAGCAACTTGGATACATTTAGGGTGGTGGCTTATAAATTATAGCAGAAATGTTAAACGATTACTAGAAGTGTTATGTAAATAAACGACAAAGGTCATGAGGGAGAGAATTTTCAGATGCAACCCTTTCTGAGAATTTGACATTGAGTTGCATCTTTTGCAGTGGTTGCTTTGGGACAATGGGAGTTGGGTACCACTGGGTGCTGCTAAAATCATGATTCATCTCAGCTTGTATAGTTTAGATGGAGAGCCTTTTGGAATATGCAAATATATCCCAATCCATGCACCAATATTTGCATGACTAGCACACACAAAAAAAGAACAAGCCAGCGGAATCTACTGTGTGTGGGCTAAGAGAGGTGTGAGGTAGGGAGGGATGACCCGCAGACTGCGGAGAACGGCCACAGCTGGAAAAGTCTGTATCATCACATAATGGATTCTTGAGATGTGGGACAAAGCATGCTACAGAAGTGAAAAATAAATGTATGTACCGAGAAATTGGATGAATTTCGAATCTGTCAAATGTGTTCTGAGCTATTCGCCTATCTCTCGCCTATCGCAATCTACTGCTAATTAAGTCTTTTCACAAAATGTCTTTTTAGGTCAATTTAATGTTAATTTAATGACATTTTTTAATTATTAAAATAAAAGTATGTGAAATCATTAACAAAGTTAGTCATGCTTTCTGAACTGTGTGTAAATTCTATAATTTCCTATTTTGCCTTTATGTTTTTGTGAGCTCACAGTCAACGTAGCCCCAACTGTGGCCTCACCAAAACACACAAAGTAAAGACCATTATATGTGTATGTATCCATACATATTACATGTATGGATATACATATTACGGTCTGTGCCTTGTGTGTTTTGGCAAAATATGTATATACATACATATTTTATCTGCATCTATATAAAATAAAATATGATAAAACAAAATAGTAATATAAAATAATTGATTATACAATAATAAATTATATAATATTGTAAAATAATTTTGTTTGTAAAAAATAAAATTGTAAAAAAAAAAAAGAAAAGTAAAATTGCAGGACATGCTTTGCTGCATATCTCAAAAAAAAAAAAAATCCAGTTGTCCACTTGTTTTCTTGTTCCGTGTGTAATTGAACTGCTTTCAATGATATAAAACGTTTCTCTGCTTTGACTGCTGCCGCAAGAAATCAATAGAGGGCTGAAAGCTCTTTAAACACTCAGGGAAACACAAGCATCTTCTGTTTCACTTCTTTGGCAACCACTGGCAGACCCCATTAGAGAACGAGACATGGAAACCAAGAGATCGCTGTAAACGTAGAGCTAAACTGTGATTGAGAATACCAGAGCAACCGTGTAGCAATGCTGAAGTTCGTAAAAATAACATCCACCCAGAACACCGTAATGACATAATGAGAACACCCTAACAAAAGCATAGCAGAACACTGGCAACAACTCAGAACATCTTAGCAACCACGTACCAATGCGCTAACAGCCATTCAGAACACCCTAGCAAACACTTAGCAATGCACGAACAGCCATCCAGAACACCCTAGCAAACACTTAGCAATGCGCTAACAACCATCCATTCAAAACACCCTAGCAAACACTTAGCAATGCGCTAATGGCCATCCAGAACACCCTAGCAAACACTTAGCAATGCGCTAACGGCCATCCAGAACACCCTAGCAAACACTCAGCAATGCGCTAACAACCATCCATTCAGAACACACTAGCAAGCACTTAGCAATGCGCTAATGGCCATCCAGAACACCCTAGCAAACACTTAGCAATGCGCGAACAACCATCCAGAACACCCTAGCAAACACTTAGCAATGCGCTAACAACCATCCATTCAGAACACCCTAGCAAGCACTTAGCAATGCGCTAACAACCATCCATTCAGAACACCCTAGCAAGCACTTAGCAATGCGCTAATGGCCATCCAGAACACCCTAGCAAACACTTAGCAATGCGCGAACAACCATCCAGAACACCCTAGCAAACACTTAGCAATGCGCTAATGGCCATCCAGAACACCCTAGCAAACACTTAGCAATGCGCGAACAACCATCCAGAACACCCTAGCAAACACTTAGCAATGCGCGAACAACCATCCAGAACACCCTAGCAAACACTTAGCAATGTGCCAACAGCCATCCAGAACACCCTAGCAACTTTTTAATCTAAAAATGCATTAAAAACCACTTAGCACCTTAGCAAATACACAGCAATTTTCTGGTTACCACTCAGAACATCTTAGCAACACCATTACAACATGCTAACAGCCACATAGCAATGTGCTAACAACCATCTAGATCACCCTAGCATCTGTCTACTGCAGCAATGCACTAAAGGCTGATTTATACTTCTGTATCAGACCTACGCCGTAGCCTACGCATAGACTCACCCTACGCTGTAACCTTTGCCGTAGCCCGACATGCACCTCTCCAAAAATCTAACAGCGCGTCAGTTCTATGCGGACAGCAAGCGCTGTGATTGGTCTGCTAGAACCCCTTTTTGGTGTTTGGTGTGTGTTTATAATGTGCACTTTAATATATTTTAATGTTACACCTTCTTATATAAAATAAAACAAAGCAAAGAACAAAATCATTATAAAAAATTATACTACATAGCATTATACATCAATAGTTGTCCGCTGTTGATCTGCCGTGGTACAAGTCCTTGTGGACATTGAAAGAATGCCATCTTCTCCTGTTCCATTGTTGTCTCCTTTTTGTAGTTTTAAATAATGATTTAATGTTTTGATATTTATTTGCCACTGTCACGGCTATAATGCTTCTCCGATGAGCCGCTTCTTCTTCGGCTTTTGTCGTGGTACTGCGGGTAACACAATTTTCAAATTTCATTTGAATTTTTTTTTTGTAGAGCCCCTTAGAGATCGAGAGTTCCAGAAGCTTCTGAAGTCCTCCAGCTCTGCCAGTCTCACCAGCGAGGCATCCCACAATGCCTCAGGAGAGCATGTCGGTACCCCGTCACATCATGGCAGCCAGGTGCTGATCACAGAGAAACGACGTGAGTGAAACGCTGACTTGTCAAGAGCACATGCAGGTCATATTTCATATTTCATGTAAGATAATCATGTTTACTTTAGATTCACATAATTATGAAAGCTTAATTAACATCTACAGACAAGAGAGCAGGTTACTTCTGGCATGAAACAAGTCTCAGTTTTCAAATTTTGCATTTTTTAAAGAAATGCAAACAATAAATAAAGTTTTGTGGCTCTTTAATGTGTCATGACACATTATTTGCTCAGTTCAAGCGGCACACGTGAACTGACTGTCTTTTCTCTATTTAATTGAAGCATCAAATAAACATGAATGAACATCAGAACATATTTTATTTCAACCGTGGAAAGATGTCAGTACATAACACTTTTCAAGTTTAAGTCCACCGAAAATTTACTCTCCTGCCTGATTTGTTTGTTGGACAAGATGGCGAATTCTGCCTTATAATTCAATCAAGCCCTTTGCAAAGTGTCAATTCTGACTTTTTTCTTGCAATTGTGAGTTTATATTTTGAAATTCCCTTCACAAATCCTTCACAAACACCCACCCCCTTAGTTACTGTTGCTATGTCCGACAAGCCATGACGCTTTCACACCACACATCTTGTTTCCACACAGTGAAAAATACATCATGGAGAAAGAGGAAACTGACAACACGCCATCAGACAAGACAGAGCAGGTTACTTCTGGTGTGAAACAAAGTCTAAGCTTTCAAATTTTGTCATTTTGTAAGAAATCCAAACAATAAATTTGTTTTGTGGCTCTTTAATATGCTGGACAGATCGCTGTAGAGCCTCAGTTCAAGCGGCACGTAAACCAATCGTCTTTTGTATTTACTTAAAGCATGACATAGACATGAATGAACATCAGAAGGTATTTTATTTCAATATCAGAAAGACCTCAATGCACAACATCAGATAAAATGGCGGATTCTACCTTATGATTGGTCAGAACGCCTGTCAATCAAGCTCACTGCTAAGGGTAAATTCTGACTTTTGCATCTTGCAATTCTGACTTTATAACATGAATTGCAACTTTATATCCTGTAATTCTGACTTTATAACTAACATCTGCGCATTTATCCTGCAATTTTTCTCAGAAAGTCACAATTATTTTTACTTTTTTTTTTTTTATTCAGTGGTGGAAACAGGCGTCCATACTTAATAGCACACCACTTAGTACACAACATGTCTGAGTAAAGAACAATGAAGTCAACTTAAAAATATCATTGAACTACTCTTAACAGATCATCTGGTCATAGTAATGTAGTTACATTCTGCAATCTTCTGCCTGATCTCAGAGCCTCTCAGCAGTGTGTCCTCTCTGGAGGTACACTTTGACCTCCTGGACCTGACGGAGCTCACAGACATGTCTGACCAGGAGCTGGGGGAGGTGTTTGCTGATTCAGATGAGGAGAATCATACAGAATCCCCAGCAAGTGAGTCAGCTCTCAGACTTATACAGGTTTTTTTTTTCATACCAGGAGCTTTAAAGTTAAATCAATCCAGTCCTCAAACATATTCTTCAGAATCTCATTTAAAAATTAAAGTGGGAGAAATAGAGTGCTGCAAGGATGATGACATATTTTTCTAGGTCAACCCAGAAGTTAGCATCCCTCGGTTCCCTCGACAAGAAACCAAGAGAAAATAAGCCCTGTGGCCAGGTTAGGCTATAAACAAACTGCAGCATGGCTGCATTACCTAAAAGCTGTGCATAATTTCGGAAAACTTTCAGTCTTTGTTTAATATCTTCAAGATATAACAGTTCGCAAAAGCATGAGTATAAACACAACAAGGCCGTAAAACACACTAGTGAGTAGATGAGGTTTCCTGTTTGGTGTGATGATGTTTAATGTACCTGACAACCTCTGGAGTCCCATTAACAACATGTTAATAACCACTTTATCCAAGAAAAGTTAAAGCTTTAAAAAATTATGAGTGGGGTATTACTTTTATATTTTATGTAATGTAATGTAATAAAATGTGAAAAAATCTTGAGCTTGTGTTAACCATATACAGTACCTTATTTCAGGCATTTATCCAAAAACCCATTCAATCCAGATGTGCAAATATGCTAACTAATTTCTGATTTTTAGGTCTCATTCCAGCAGTACTCTATTGTTTATGACTGAATGTTCACTATGAAGCAAGACAAATAAAACGGATGGATAATATTTTGAGTAGTAGAGTATGTTGGATACTTGGCTGCTGGAACAGTTCAGTGATTCCATGGAAATCTACAGTGAGCACATTATTATTTGATTAAGTTCAGAGCTGAAGTGCACAAATGTGTACATATTAAATATTTAAACTATTAGGCAATGTCTGTGGCATTCAGAGCAATCCAGATTAGCATTACCTCAACCCTGCTGCTTAAATGTTATGCTCCCTGGTCTCAAAGTTATGTGAATAACATTTGTCTAGACCCCAAATTTGTCAGTGCTTAAAATGAAGACTGAGAGGCATTTTTACTTTTGCTTGTTAGTAGGCATTCCTACTTAACTGCTGTATCCTTATATATTATTTCTCACCTCACTGTATAGCTATGCATAAAACTAAACTTTAAAGGCCGGGACACACCAAGCCGACTTCAAAGAACTAGCGGCGACGAAAGACAATGGTGTTGTTGCCTCACGTTGGCAGCGTCGGAACAAAAAGTTGCGCTCGAACACCCCGCACAGACTACAGCTGACAGCAAACTAACACCTGCATTCTGCAAATGCGTTAGAGGAATTAAATATGTCTATATCAGCAGCTATCAATAGTATATATTCATCATTCAAAAGGAGAAACCGAAACAAAGATATACGAGATAAACGCAGATATACGAAACGTAAGCAAAACGGCGCTTGCTTACCATTTTGAATATCAGTAACGTTGATAACTTTAATCATTTCGCATATTAGAATGATTGGGAAAGATCATGTAACATTTAAACAGCCTTCTGTCTGTACCGCCTTCCTTTACATGCTTGTTTTCATCACTTTCGCTTTAATTGTCGGGCACTGACTTGTTTGCTGAACTGCACATCCAATCAGATGTCTCACTCTTGCCGACGGTCCCGACGGCCCCAATGCTAACTGCCGCCGACACGAGCCCGACGAGAGCCGATGAGTGGAACACACCAAACAAACTAGCCCGACCGTTGCTCGCCGTTGTCCCGGCCTTAACACCTACAATGTCTGTCGCTCATGTGGCCTCAGATTGCTGAGTCTCATTGAAAATGAATGAAATCCGGATGCTTTTTTTTAAAACTATAAATCCCTGTCAATGTGAACATCCCTAAAGACAGCATGTTTAGGAGTCAGGCATGACACATATGAGCTCTGTTCCAAAATCTAGTGAGCTGCTTTGCTGTCTACTGCCTACATCGGTAGCAACTCTCTAAAGCAGCATCTGTCATGGAACCTCTTAAGTGACTGGTTTAAATAGCTCATAATTGGCAGCAGCTCAGGGACTGAAATCTCAAACCCAGGGGTGGACCTAGGGGAGGCTGTGGCCACCATAAACTGAAGTGTAGCCACCCCTTTGACCACTCTGTTCAAACCCCCCTGGTTCCCAGGGATCAATATCCTACAGAGTTAAGCTTCAACCTGCCACGAACATACCTGGCTGAAAGTTTCTAGTGATCCTGAAAATTATGTGATTAGCTGGTTCAGGTTTGTGTAATAGGGGTTGGAAGTAAACTCTGCAGGATGGTGGCCATCCAGGAGCAGCCAGGGCACCCCTGCCTAAAACCACCCTAGGGGAAGCCAACCCTGCTCCTGGTGGGCTACCCTCCTCCAGACTTCATTTCCAACTCTGCTCCAATACACCTGCCGGCAACTTAATTAACTGTCTACCTGTTGTGTTCATGAGTTGACCTATGTTACCTTAAAATGCCATCATGGTAGGCAACTGACTAGGTTTTGGAACAGAACTTTGGCCAGTGATTATGAAGGTGTTTTTCATTAGTTGATTTTGTGTTCACCCCGCAGATCGCCAGCAGCCACCATTACCTAGATTTCCACACAGCGGTTACGTCCGCTCACCCTCCTGGACCCGTGGTGGAAAAGGGGAACAGCAACCAAGGGATCGAAAGCACCACAGTGACTCCGAAAACACAGAGCCAATGTTGAAGATAGAGCGTTCTCAGTCCCAGCAGCCTTGAGCCAGGGACAGCTACAGGGGCTTAGGAAGAAAACAAAGCCCTTGTGTGGAAAGTGAAGGTTCCTTCTCAAGCAAGAAGATGAGTAACTCTTGGGATCAAAGGACATGGGGATTCCACCTAAAGATAATGCAATCCCTTTGTCCATTATGGACAAGAAGAGAGCTCCAAAAAGCTGGGGTAAGTGTAGACTCTTCCTCAAGACGGAACAGACTTCATCCAACTAGGATTTTGGGACGCCTCTTTGAGACTGAGTTACTTTCAGTCTTCTCCATGTGACTACTGCATATGGAGGACTTGAAGCATGATGTAGCATTATGGACAACACTGGCTCCAGCGAAGTCAATCTAAGGAGCAACTGAGGAATTCCACAGTGATTCGAATCTTCAAGGAACAGTTTCAAGAGCAGTGCTATATATCGAAGTAGCAACTGTGGTAAGACAGACAACCTACAGCATAGTTCAAGACATGGCAAAGCATAGTTACAAGTTACAAGAATTCCCAACAAAAGTGTCCTTCAAGGAGATTCTGCATGAAAATAGGGAGACCCAGAAACAAAGTGAAAAATCTTGTAAAAAAAAATGAATGCCTAAGGCCTGAAACATATCCTACGCAAGTACATGAATGCAGACACTTTGAGCTACACAAGACTGATTTCATACATCTTTGATTTCAGAATTTGTCAGAACCGAATTAATATTGCAGCATATTGCACCAGGTTCTCATCTTTACCGACAAGAGGGTGTTGACCTAGTATTAGCATAAACCCATAGAATCCAATATCGATATGGAAGGCCTGGACTTAAGCTCCAACCTGCCCTAACATATTGGATAGGATTAGATAACCCTGCATAAGCAGTCTTCCTTGGTCAGTTTTATCCCTTTAGACAGTGTTTCCCAACCCTGTTCCTGGAGGCACACCAAGAGTACACATTTTTAAACACTTGCTAAATCAAATACACCTGATTAAACTCATCAGCTCATTAGTACTGCAAGACCTGAATGGATAGGACAGATAATACATCCAAAAAGTGATGGTGTTGGTACTGTTGGTGTGCCTCCATACATAGTGTGTTAGTAAATACTGCTGTATGGTTATTATTGTCCCCTTTAGTACTGAGGTTTGTTACAGCCACAGTAACACAAGAACACATATAGTATATGTACAGCAGGACCACACAAGTATTCTGACTGGTGTAGAATATGTTTCTGGCCTAACTTAATGAGTACAACATTTTAAGTTGCACTTAAATTGTTGAAAGGGAGAATAATCTTTTAGCAATATGTTTTTAACCACTCTGTATCATTAAATAATCATCAATGTCATTAATAATTTCACATCAAGACAACATTCAAATCAGTCCTCAGTTGTGATCACCAGTGCACAGTAAGCTACTGGGTGGGAATTCCAAATGAAAATCCCTAAAAGTCAAATTTTGTACAAATTTCTGGACTCTTATCAATGTTGCACTGTATTTGTCACCAGTTATTACAGGGTTCAATGATGTCAAGCATGATCTATACACAGGGTCACATTGGAGAAGAAATTCACAAACTTCCAGAATCATTAACAAGTCTGCCAAATCAAGGAGGACAGAAATCTAACAGGAATAAATGTGAAATGATAAAGATCAGATTCTTTTTCCTCTTTTTCTTTCTCCAAACCATTTTACTATATTTATTACTGTAGAACGCAGGTCTTGTGACACAACACCCTCTCAATTAGCTCTAAATGGAGACAGCATGGTACAATTTAATTTAATAGATTATATGGACAGCACTGGTCATGCAGACACCAAAGCATGATACACGTGATATACAACTCAAGAGGTTCGCTTTTCGGATAAAGAACAGTCCAACAAGCAGTGCTTTTGTCTGAGAAGATGCCTTATGAAGAATATACACAACCATAAACTGGTCTTTTATACGCTCTCATAATTTAACAACCACAAATAATAACAAGATTTGTAGCTCAAAGTATCATTTTAAATGATCATCTTTTTTTTTTTTTTTTTTTTTTTTAGATAGCACTGATTCTGGACGGTACTTGGCTAACTCTCACCCATCTAAAATGGGAGCGTCCCTGATGAACAGAATGCTTGGAAGAGGAAGTATGATAAATCATCTAGCTATGCCCTACTTCTGCTGATGTCAGTGTAGACTGTATGGTGCCTAGAGATACAATATATCAAAATTGTAAATGCTAGAAGAGGTTTTTGTCATTTTTACAGATTAGAAACTGTAAATATAACCATGGAGAAGTGGTGAATTCATAAATACAGTATGTATACTAGGACGCACCGAGTTTCAAGCTTCAAAAATGACCCAATTAATTCTAAGGGTCAGATATAAGGTGGAAAATGGTCATGAAAGAATAAATTAAGTTTTTTTTTTGTGCCAGACACCTTGACTTAAATTAAAGTAGACCTTGTGAAAAACAACTCCTTTAATTTAATTAAATAATCACAATTTCACTTTCAAAACATTATTTTTTTTTTCTTAGAACACAAATGAAAGTTGTACACATATACATTTCTTACACATCTATTAAGAGGAAGAGAGGATAAAAATGACAGAATTGATTTTATCATATAATGGCAGAAATTGTAAGATAAAAAAGAACTAATAAGATATTTCTAAGTTGTTGATCTGGCATAAAAAGTTCAAGGTGTTGGGTGTTTAAGTTTATCAGGCATAGTTTATGCCGACATAATGCGCAGATTAAGGCATTTCAAATTCAGTAAAATGTCCCTGCTTTAAATTAACAAGGGAAGTGAAATGCAAATACCAACAAAATTCACAATCTTCCTCTTTTAAGCCAAGAAGACTGATTTCCCACTGATTTTCCACAGTAAGGCAAGTGTCAGAGGCAGGTGGAAATTATTTCGAGGACTGTCTTTATTTTAAGCAGCCTGTTTTTCCTGTGAAGCTGGAGGTTCTTCCTGGGTTTCTTCTCTCTCTTGGTTCCAGTCCTTCAACCCCTCAGGAAGACTTGTATCTTCCTCAAAGCTTCCAGTGCCCTCCACAAACTCCTCATATGTAGACTTCTCCTCAAACGGCCTGGGCCCCAGCAACTCTATCATATCAGCTTTGTCTAGAACTTCTTTTTCCAGCAAGCGCTTCCCAACCTATTCACACAAAAAAAAAGCATTATTTGCATCAACTAAGCTACATTAAATATTTAACACTGGGTCATTCTAAATCCTGGAAAAACAAAATCCTGGGTTATTTTGCTTCATGTTTTACACTGCTCATAATTTTCACATGGTTTACAATTCATCCTATGTATTGATAAGCTGACGTTTCACACTGTACATTCAATTTTTTTTTCCCCGAATGGACTTACAAAACATAGGAATTAAACTCTCCAATAAAACTGATATTTTCTATCACCATTTGACAGTTTTCCCCTCAAGCCCCTGAATAGATTGTTTACATGCTATGTTCCTGTCACTTTGCAAAGCATGTAAAATATGAGGAACGCAACTGGATGTTTGTTGCTAAGCATCTAGTTTCACACATTGCAAATTTGCCACTGCACTGCAGGGTTAACGCTGCAAAAGCATTGCCAGCCCTAACCCCAGGTTAAGAGCAATGCCAAAATGCTTCTAAATTACAAGCATGAAATGTTCCTTAATCCAGGGTTTAAAGCAAGGTTTAGAATGACGATAACGGAGGGTTAAGTGCAGTGTGAAAAGCTCTTTTAAAAGTTTAGCTTCACTCAAATCAGAGATATGAATCTCAAAGTATGAACTTAAAACTTTGATTAGAGTTAAAGCTGAGTGACCTCAACAAAACTGTTGAAGCTTATACAACTACTTTGTCTTATTTAAATAAAAATGTGACCAAGGACTGAACCCTGAGGCACTCCGCAGGTCACTAATTCTGGCATCTCTGGCATGAGTTTGAGGGCTGTTGTAATGGCAGCTAAATTCCACTCTGTTTGAAGCTATAAATCCAAGCAAAGCATAAGGCACCACTGTTTCCCAGGATAAAGTAATATCAAGCTGTTGGTTGTTCTCACCATTTCCACCTGCTCGTGTTTCTCAGTGACGAGATCCAGTGTTCTCTTGAAGGCCCGGTCGACCAGATCTCTGACCTCCTCATCAATGAGTTCTGCCGTAGCCTCGCTGTAGGGCTTCTCCAGAACCATCTCACCCTGCCGGGGCAGGTCAAATGACACCTGCCCCACTTTCTCGCTCATGCCAAACTGAACAATCTACAACAAAAAAGAAGGGGAAGTAAAAATTGTCAAATAAAGTTAAGAAATGCCAAAGATCTGGCTTGTAATCATAAAGTTATAGGTTGAAGGCCTCAGGAAGCAATCAATGGGCTGTCACCACTATGTTGATTAATCACTGCATTAACTGGCAGAACAGTCGAAGAATCACTTTAACAGATTGCAAGCAGATTAACAAAATAATTATTAGTTTCATATCTACTCCAAAATGGATTTTTCCTGTAAGTATTTTACATTTGGATAAAAGCTTCTACTAAATGAAAAAAAAAAGAAAAAAAAAAAAAAGTGTATAATGTTGCCATGTTGTTATGGCAAATGCTGTAGCACACTGAACCACTGAATGTATGATACAAAGCAAGCACAATCTCTCTACCTGGGCATATGCTGACTGTGTGACCTTCTTAAGGTCGTCGTGAGCCCCAGTCGTGATCCTGCCAAAAAACACCTGCTCAGCCACGCGCCCACCAAGCATCATACACATCCTGTCGAATAGCTGCTCCCGTGTATACAAATACTGCTCTTTTGGAAGGTACTGTGCATAGCCCAAGCCTTTCCCTCGTGGAATTATGGAAACCTGGGGAATGAGTGATTAAATCCAATAAATTTCAATAAAACAATTCACAGATGAATGACTCGATTTAAACTGAACTATACAGCTACAATGCAAATCCTGGTGGTGTAACACGATGCTCAGTTTATACAAAGTCAGTTTTGCCCCTTGTTCATTGTTAACTTTTTTTTTAAAGCAAAGACCATGAGAAAGAGATCTTTTTCTCTTTTGAAGCTAAAATATGTGTTATTTATTTCATTTGGTTCCTTAAGTTACGTAAAAGGGATTTAAAATATATTTTGCTAAATATTATCACCTTGAGCAATGGGTCAGCATGTTGGAGAAACCAGCCCACTACAGCATGCCCTGCTTCATGATAGGCTACAGTCTTTTTCTCAGTGGGCTGTAAAACCTGAGTCTTCTTCTCCAGACCTGTAACACGAGAGCACAAAATATGGAATGACTAAGAAATGTATTTTATTTGAAATTTAGGATAGTAAAAGCTGCATAAGCCAACTCAAGCAATCATATACTGAAAGCTTCAGCACCACTAAAATGGAATAAATTAAGAAAGTCTATATTCCTACTTTGTGTTATCTAACGGAAGGAAGCATGTAGATAAGAAAAGGAATGGGACCCAGGACTGAACCATGAGGTACACCACAGGTCACTGCTGACGTCACTAATAAGACTTACAGATCTGAAGATGTACATCATAGTTAGTAGGACGTTTGTAGGATATGCTGCAATTCTAAGCTCTTCTGTTTACCTCCGATGACTCTGTCGATGGCCTGCTCAAAGTGCTTAACGTTGATGTATTCATTCAGATGTCTAGCAGCAATGAGAGCTGCTTCATTACAGACATTTGCAATATCAGCACCTGGAGGAGAGAAAAATTAGGGTCTTTATATAGCAATAACACAGCGATATTATGGCTGCACTTATGATTACTTAATTATCATACCAGCTACATCAGCCTACACTCACACATGAATTTCAGATATATAATTATCATACAACTTATCATTTTTCTGCTATGGCTTGCACATTTATTCTGTTCAAAAGGAAAATGAGTGTATAACTAAATCAATGTTCGCTCACCAGTGAACCCAGGTGTAGCAGCTGCCATCTTCCTTGCAATGGCATCACGGTCCAGATTTGGGTCCAGTTTGAGTGGCTTCAGATGCACTTTGAATATGGATGCTCGACCCTTAATGTCAGGAGGTCCTGAAGGATTGACAGAGTACAAACCTTAGACAGTAGAAAATATTTGTCCAACGCTTACTGCACATGAATATTATTGGTGGTCAACTGTGTTTGAAAGACAAATAACACTTGCTGCAATTAATTTTCATAATATATTTACCACATAAGAATATAAAAAAAAAATTCAAATTAAATATGAAAAGAAATTAACTTGAACTATAATATTTTAAACTTAAGAACTTAAGAAATAAACAGACTTATCCTTTAGATGGCAACATCTTGATTCTTATACAGTATTTTTTTAACAAATAAAGAAATAGTTAAATATTAAAATTTAGGGGTGCACGATAAATATCGGCCAATAATTAATGCACATCTCATCAGTAAAGCCGGTAAATTCATTATCATTCATTATCAGCGTGGATTTGCGCAGCTTGTCAGTTATGTGAAATCTATGTGAAATCATGCACCTGATGGAATTTACCGCTGATTAGAGAACCGGCTTTACTGACGAGATGCGCATTAATTATCGGCCGATATTTATTGTGCACCCCTATTGAAATTAATTTAAAAAATATTTTTTTTTTGAAAACAATAACCGACAGTGCACTCTAGAATGTAATCTCTTTCTAAAGATCAGGTGAAATTAAATATTTATTAGATATTCAAAGACCTGTTTTCATTATAAAAATGTGTTGAAAACTTAAAAAGTTAATTACTGGACCTCAAGCAGTTTAGTTGAAAAACTCTGATGTAATATATCGCTTGATCACTAAATATTATACACATTCTGTGACTCTGAATTGAATGGCAAAGTTCTTACCCAAGTAAATCTGTCTGTCAAACCTCCCTGGTCGCATCAATGCAGGGTCAAGGACATCCGGCCTGTTCGTACCAGCCAGAACTACAACATTTGTACTTGTATTGAAACCTGTAAAATCAAAAATATTTATAATGTTGATTTGGCATCTTCAAAGGATTTTTCAGTTTGAATACAAATCAAGATCTCAACATCATGTACACAAATTAAACTACGAGAGTTTTCCATGACTTTCAATACAAGTTATTTCCACTATTTTAATAATATCTCCTATGACCTCTCAATCAAACCTCGGACCGCTTACCGTCCATTTCCACCAACAGCTGATTGAGTGTGTTTTCCTGTTCACTCTGCCCACCGAAATTCCCTCCGCCCCTTTTCCTCCCCACAGCATCAATCTCATCAATGAAGAGGATGCATGGGGCGTTCTTCCTCGCCATTGTAAACATGTCTCTCACCTAATAAAGAAAAGAAAAAAAATTAAATTACTGGTCAAAAATACTTAATTGTAATAGAATTTACAATCATTGGAAATCAACAGTTCGCTGCTCAAACTTACTCTGGCCGGACCAACTCCAACAAACATCTCCAGAAACTCTGAACCGTTGACTGTAATGAAGGGAACGTTAGCCTCTCCGGCAGTGGCTTTAGCGAGCAGCGTTTTACCTGTTCCCGGAGGACCGGACAGCACAGCACCCTGAAAAAACACAGAACATTAATTAATAATAACATTCTGCCAATAATCGTCACTTGTTTTCCTTCTGGAAGGTCGTACCTTAGGGATCTTAGCACCCAAATCCAGGTATTGTTGGGGGTTCTTTAGGAAATTGACAAACTCCATGATCTCCACCTTGGCTTCTTCACATCCAGCCACATCCTTAAACTTGATGTCTATGTTGTCCTTCATCATCTTGGCGGTTGATTCGCTCATGCTGAAGGGCCCGCCCCTTCCTCCGCCCATCCCTCCTCCCATTGGCCCCCGTCGGAGGGTGAAAAGCAAGAAGCCAATTAAAAGCAGGGTGGGAATGAAACTCATCAGAAAAGACCTGGAGAAAGAGGAAGATATAGTAGCATAAATATATTTATATTAGTTAGGTTTAATAATTATTTAGTAGTGGTTTACGGCTCTAGACACATCAGTGCTTCTGCCACCTTCTAATCATTACTCACAACAACAAACCAATGGATTTTCAAAAATGACAGAATATTGTGCAGCATATGCTTGTAAAAACAAGACGAGATAACAGTTCACAGTTGATAGAGAGTTGGTTTGTGTTTTTACTCAATATTGTTAGTTATTAATATTAAGTAATGTATTAATGTCATGTTAGCTAGCACCTTCATTTTGTGCTAAGTTTAACGTAAAATCTGCTATTTTATTTTATCTGAATGGAACTGAAGAAAATGTGTTGAAATCAGTGCTGTTAAAGGATTAATCACGATTAATTGCATACAAGATTTTTATTTACATAATATATATTTGTTGGGAGTTCTGTGAACATTTATTATGTATATATAAATATATAAATACATACACATACAGTAGGAAAATATTTACATGTATTTACAAGCCTATATTTATATTCATAGAATTTACATGCAAGTATATTTAATATATATTATGTAAACAAAAACTCTTACTTTGGATGCGATTAATCATTTGAGTTTAATTTATATATTATATACTCAGTGTTGGGAAGTAACTAGTTACATGTAACAGAATTATGTAATTTAATTACAAAATAGATTTAACTGTAATCTGTTAGTGAAAATGTATAATTAAATTAGTTACTTATGAACATGTTAGCGATTACAAAAGGGGTTACATCTGAATATTTACACACACACATACAGATTTAATTGATTTCTTTCCCAAATTGCATCGACTGCTCTAAAATATGAGACACCAATGTTTCAGGAGTTTGGGACACAGAATAGGACACAAGCTTATTCGATAACTGTTTCATTTCCTATTTGTTTGTATGTATATGCTTTATTTTTTTTTAAGATCAGCTGTTTTTTTCTCCCAAAACCAATGTTAGTCTCCAGTCATAAATAAGCAAAGATTTGATTTCAAAAACAGTATCATACAGCTATTTAACTACATCTTATGATTTTAAATCTGTATTTGACCTCAGAATGATCTCAAAGTAAAAAGAGGAGCTAAGAGTCTGATTGATGTGACCGATGTGATAAGCATGAGTTCTGGGCCGCAGTGCAGCCGGTATAAACCATTAATCAGCTTTGACTGAGTGATCAGCTCCGGTGGCTGTGACACAGGCTTTAATGTGCCGCAGACGCGTGCCGTGATGCACAGATCAGCTCTAGTCTCTAACATCACTGAATCTGCTGTTAAAAATGAACCATCCATTCATCATATCATCATGCAAAACTAAGAATGAGAATCAGTGTAATCATCTCTACACTACTCTGACCTGGGTCTCCAGTAGCAAACAATGGAGCGCGCTCTGCTGGACAAACTAAGTAATTACACCATTTAGAAGCATTTAATCTGCATTATATGTTAAAAAAAAATCATATCGTCGGCATATTCTCTGATACTGATATATGGTCGACAGACTCATATCGGTCGATAATATCAGCTAAACGATATATCGGTCAGACTCTAGTGTTGATTGCAATAAACCAGACCAATACTTTGGGCAAAAGAGATTTAGATAAAATATAATTAACAGTTAAGAACAATTAAAAAATTATTACATTTTATACATTAATAAACATATTATATTCTATGCCATTATGTTTTTATTTCATTTTTAATTGACATTAAAGACTTTAATAATATTATTTAAAAAAGTATATTTCAAATAAATGCTGTTTGTGAACTTTCTATTCAGCAGAGATTCCTGAAAAAAAAAATGCATCACAAAAATATGTAGCAGCAAATATGAAGCGACTGTTTTTAACACTGATAATAGTAAGAAATGTTTCTGAAGCAGCAAATCAGCATGACCCTGGACCACAAAACCATTCTTAAGTGTCCATTTTTTGAAATTGAGATTTATACATTATCAAGATACAACTCTTTGAAAATGTGGAATCTGAGGGTGCAAAAAAAAATCAAAATACTGAGAAAATCGCCTTTAAAGTTGTGCAAATGAATTCTTAACAATGCATGTTACTAATCAAGAATTAAGTTTTGATATATTTATGGTAGGAAATTTACAAAATATCTTCATGGAACATGATCTTTATTTAATATCCTAATGATTTTTGGCATAAAAGAAAAATTTATCATTTTGACCATACTAAGTTTTTTTGGCTATTGCTACGAATATACTCCAGCGACTTAAGACTGGTTCACATATTATTATGATTTCTGAAGATCATGTGACTCTGAAGACTGGAGTAATGATGCTGAAAATTCAGCTTTGATCATCACAGGAATAAATGACATTTTAACATAAATGACAAAAGAAACAGTACTAATATTTCACAATATTACTGTTTTTAGTGTATTTTTCATCAAATAAATGCAGACTTGGTGAGCAGAAGAGATCTTACCCCAAACGTTTGAACAGTAGTATTATGTATGTATGTAAAAAGATAAGAACATATGAAACAGAAGAGTCACCCGTCACTCTCGGAGGTGTAGACCACCGCTGCTCTGTGGGACGGCTCCAGACCCAGCTCATAGTGAGCAGCTTCCAGATTCCTCTCAAACGTGTCCACGCTGCCGATGTTAAACCACACGTAGCTCTGAAGGTACACAACAACATATTAGTGCCATTCCACAAAGATATGAGCTTCTGCACAGTGAATGATTGTAACTCACGCCTTCAGAGCTGTCAGCCCCGGGGACCAGGATGACCCTGACAAACTGTTTGTTCACCACCTCTAACCGGTCCACCTGAAAAAACAGGGAAAAATATTGCTTCAGTGCTAAAAATGACACAATAGCACTTCACTGTGTGCTGTGACCCCTGAAGACCTTTGAAAAGTGTTCATCATCGAGCAAAAGACACGCAACACTTATTATTATTGGAGCTATATTCTCCATTCAGATGCCAGAACTCTTTCCTGTAAATCACAGACGTGTCCTCACCAGTCCTCTGTCCAGGTACCGATGGACGAAATCCTTCCAGCTAATCTCTCGGCCCGGGTCTCGGAGGTAGAGGTACAGCAGGACGGACGCTACGCCTCCCATCGTGATCAGAATATAGCGGAAATCCTTATCGTCCCACGGTACGTCTCCCTGAGGGACGTATTAAAAACACACATGCCTCAATCTGACTGCAATAGTGCTAAAACACGGTTTTCTGATCTTTTCACGAAAAAAAAAAAAAAAAAAAAAAAAACACAAATTATTCTAAAAAAAAAAAAAAAAAAAAAAAAAAAAAAAAGTCTTGTAAACTCATAACTGCCTTTTGTTTATATATTATATATATATTTTTCTTAAATTTTACATGCATGTGTGTGTATTTATATATACATAATAAATATACACAGTGCACACACATATATTATGTAAACAAAAAGTTTTATTTTGGATGTGATTAATCCCGATTAATCATTTGAAAGCACTAGCCATAATAGCAAAAAATATATATCTTAGAAAGATAATGCAGGTTGTTACAGAGAACTGTAACATGGGTTTAATCGTCATGAAAATAATGCCCCAGCTGAATGATCCTAAAAACATTTCTTTAGATTTTGGGGTAAAACATGAATGGTCTTTCGATGTTTACCTGTAATAATCGCCTCTTCCATTCTTTCCTCCCTCCTCTCCTTCCTCTTCCTCCTCCCGGACGATGCTCTGGTCCACTGGCTTTACCATCTGAGAGTTTATGACAGTTTATGAATTATGATTCAAGTGAACACAAACACCGTCACACATCTGGTGATATATCTTACCTTTAGGTGCATCTGTGGAATAAGACAAGAGCGGGAATGTGTAATGCTTCCCTATGGATGAAACCGGTTTGAGGCGGTTCAGGGCTAAACACTGAGAAGGAAAGGAATTATAAATCATACACAGTAGGGCTGTGACGGTGGCAGATTTTTACCACCGCGGTGGTAATGGACCAACAACCGCCGGTGGCGTGGTGTTATATATATAAATAAATATATATATATATATATATATATATATATATATTAGTGGTGTCAAAATTAGCGCGTCAACGCACTATTATTAATCTACTAATTTTTTTTTTATTATTTAACGCGTTAAAAATATCAAAAACAACTAAAACACTATTGTTGCCAACCCCACTCACAACACTCACAACTGCTGCTTCTGTCACTTTTTCTCTTGACAAGAAGTGAATTTATTCAGTCGCAGAACGGGAGACGTTTCAGACGGGCGCTCCACTTCAGCGCCAGGCGCGAGTAAAGCGAGCGCGGAAATGGTACTGCAGCGCGTGCTCTTCAATTGCACGCACAAAGGCACCGGCGCACTGTAGCCTTTATCTTTTCATAATCAAAGCGCGAAATAAACTACGTGCATGCAACGTCGTGGTCAGTTAAGTTATAAAGATACTGAAAAGGCGATTAAAGCTGCCTTAAAACTGTGCATGCATGCAATATATTTTATACGAGTCACATTTAAGAACATGTCTCTGAAATGATTTTCAAAACTGTCCTGGAGCAGTCCAGCACTGTCTCACTCATCTAATGCACCTGATTTAACTCGTCAGCTCGTGTTTACTTTAGCACTTCTGTCAGTGGATACGCAGCCTGAACACTAAAATAAATATCATAGAAATAATGCAGTTAAACAATAAAGTAGCCTAAATAAGAAAGTTAAATACACCTGTCTGCCGGACGCGTGCGGCGCAGCGCGACAAAGTAGGCCTCATTATAATAAGTGATGCTACACTGGATGCAGCATGACACGACATGAGAAATCCCTGACAGTAAACTGCCTCTTTCTATTTATGAGTTACTGACACAGAGTTCAAATGTCCTGCGTACACACTAGACAGACTCGACCTGTTGCGATGCGGTGGTGTCGCGTCCGGTGTAGACACGTTCACTGTTCCGCTGCCAAGCAAGGGGCGCATTAACTCCTCATCTGCACGCGCTCTCTTTGAAATAGGAATCGTTGCCACATTTCTTGTTAACATCTTTCATTTATCACCCACTCTTTTATTATAACTGGACACTTTTAAAAAACCCTAACCACACCATACAATACAAACACATACGATCACGGGAACTTGTACAAACGCGGATGGGTGACATGAATGGAGAAGGCTTCAGATCGGCAATGTAATATTTGGTTGCCCAACACAAAATTAAAATGGCTGAATGCATAAACTGTATTTTTTTCTGCGCTCAAACCTAGTCTAAATAAAACAATTTGCAACTATTACTGTTGTTACACTTTTATACAAAACTTCGTATTATGCTTGTTATAGAATGTGTGACGTCACGTGCACTACCGCCGGTAGCAGCCGACCACCTCGGTGACGCGGTTGTCACGGCGACCGTCACAGCCCTATCATACAGTGGTGTTACACTAGTGTTTTCAGCAACTAAAAATGGTTTTAAGTCAGTTATTTCTATCTTTTACTGTAGTGTGTCAGTAGGAAATATCAGTTTACATTTACAAACATTCATTTTGCCATTCATTGTAATAATTCAGTTTGATTTTTGTCTGTGCTCCACACAGAGATCTGATATTTCTAATCATTTCGGTCACCACTGTAGCTAGAGCTTACTTATCATGGCACAGTTATTTATTACATCATAACAAAGATGCGTTACATCATAAACACATGTCTGAAATGTAACGTAAACATCTCTCTCTCTCACCCGCGGAGGAGCAGCGGTGAGTCCTCTGGTGTGGAGGCGCAGTAAAGCTCTGGATCCGCAGCGCACAGAAGCAGCAGCAGCAGCCGCCGCGGAGAGCAGCCCTGCCATGAGCGCCAGACTTCAGCACAAATCCCTCACAGCAGTCTCTCTCAAGCGGTCTCCATGAGTTGAGTAACTGCTGCTCTGAATGACATTTCCACCGACAGGACCCCACAGGCCGCCTCCGCGCGACGCCTGATAGAAAATTCCAATTTCCTTTCGTTTTGAAAATTATTTTTTATGTATAAATAAGTAATCTTGTTTATTAAAAATGTTTTGGAGGTTATCATTCTTTTTAGTAATATATATATATTTATATCCAGCGAGAAATTGTAATTTAGCTTTTGAACAGGTAGTAAAAGGCGACTTTGGGTCATATGCCTGGCGTGCATAGCGTGAGGGCGTGACTTTTTCAAGCGTAAACCCCGCCCCGCGACCGATTCTAAGGATTTCATTGGTTTCGTAAATTACGTGGAAATTACGTGGAAGTCTCTTCCCTCATTTTTTATTTAACTTTCAAAATTACAAAATTCAGCAGCAGCAAGTTCTTCACATATTTCTCATATTTCGACATTTGGTACCTATAGATTACCCTCGTTTCCTCTAAACTGCTTTTAAACACGGGAATATAGCAAATATATATTATAATTGCTTAAATATATAAATGAATATGTGCTTTATCTCAACGTTTGACTTGTTTTGTAATATACAAAAGTATGTTAGCTAAATATTTCACCATATCAACATATATTATACTATTATATATTCTATAGTGACTAATCTCAAAATGAAGATACAAAATCTAATTCAATATTCTTAATTTAAGCACGGTGTTAGTTCCTTCAGTAGGGGGCGTCTATTTACCGTTATATGTTGATATTTGATTGCAGTCTGTGGTTTTACAGAAGGTTTGTTGGCGTAAAGTTATATCTTGATGGTGGTGTTTTGTTTTTTTCACACATTACATTAAATTTCAGCTCAGGCTATGCTTCAGTTTTAATTTAAATTTAGCTACTAAAACAGTTATTGTTGTTACATAATCAGAACAAATCAATAATCATGAAGAATATTTCACGTTTGTCCTAGGGATGAGACTAGAAGACAGGTTTCCTGAATTTAACTAAGTTTATATCTGTTTGTTTTAATGCAAACTTCAAGAACTTCTTTAGCAGCTGTGGCTAAAACTGAAAAAGGTGATCCCTTTGGCATCAGAGGGAGGTACAGGTGGTTACATGGAGATGGTTTTCTAAATTTAGCCTGGTCTTAGACCTGTACAACTTGCAATGAACATGCATTTCATGTCTTTGGTCTTTATGATGTATATCAGAGACCCCTGATCAACGAAAACAATTACCCTGAGTGTGGAGGGCATAAGATTAGGAAGGTTTACAGCAGAAGTCGGCAACTCAGGCTCTCAATATCCACTTTCCTGCAGAGTTTAGCTCCAACCTTAATCAAACCCACTTGAACAATTATTAAGGTCTTCAGTTTCAGTTTGTAGCTAAACTTTAATGGAAATGGATCTTCAGTAGTTGGGGATGGCATGTAATGTGTGATTTTCTATTCATGAATGTGAAATTTAGTGATTAAAATTAAAAACAAATGAATAAATGATAAATACATGTGGGCTTGTTTATCTTTGAAGTTTACATAATTACCTAAAAGAACATTTTTCACTGTAGAATAAAATTTACATCAATGTTTCAAACAATAAAGTCAAGTGCATTTTGCTAAAAGAAAGACACATTGTGCAGTGCCAAAATAAATAAACAGCCATTTCTGGCTGCTGCTCGCAAAAGCTGCAGCTTTGATCTTTTTTAAAAAATTTACTTTTTTTGTTTATGCAGGGTATATTCTATAAAGGCATTTAAAAGATACTTCTTTGACCTTGTTGGGGCGGCAGCCAGATTTTTTTTTCAAATCAATATCATCAATCATAAATTGACTCCAGTATGCAGTTGGGTTTAATATTAATTTTATTATGTGTGACAAGAAAGCAGCAATTTTAATAAGCAATCATAACAACTTGGATTTAGGAATAAAATACACAGTATAGCTTCACTATTACAAACCCGATTCCAAAAAAGTTGGGACACTGTACAAATTGTGAGTAAAAAGAGGAATGGAATAATTTACAAATCTCATAAACTTATATTTTATTCACAATAGAATATAGATAACATATCAAATGTTGAAAGTGAGACATTTTGAAATGTCATGCCAAATATTGGCTCAGAGCTACACATTCCAAAAAAGTTGGGACAGATAGCAATAAGAGGCCGGAAAAGTTAAATATACATATAAGGAACAGCGGGAGGACCAATTTGCAACTTATTAGGTCAATTGGCAACATGATTGGGTATAAAAAGAGCCTCTCAGAGTGGCAGTGTCTCTCAGAAGTCAAGATGGGCAGAGGATCACCAATTCCCCCAATGCTGTGGCGAAAAATAGTGGCGCAATATTAGAAAGGAGTTTCTCAGAGAAAAATTGCAAAGAGTTTGAAGTTATCATCATCTACAGTGCATAATATCATCCAAAAATTCAGATAATCTGGAACAATCTCTGTGCGTAAGGGTCAAGGCCGGAAAACCATACTGGATGCCCGTGATCTTCGGGCCCTTAGACGGCACTGCATCACATACAGGAATGCTACTGTAATGGCAATCACAACATGGGCTCAGGAATACTTCCAGAAAACATTGTCGGTGAACACAATCCACCGTGCCATTCGCCGTTGCTGGCTAAAACTCTATAGGTCAAAAAAAGAAGCCATATCTAAACATGATCCAGAAGCGCAGGCGTTTTCTCTGGGCTAAGGCTCATTTAAAATGGACTGTGGCAAAGTGTAAAACTGTTCTGTGGTCAGACGAATCAAAATTTGAAGTTCTTTTTGGAAAACTGGGACGTCATGTCATCCAGACTAAAGAGGACAAGGACAACCCAAGTTGTTATCAGCGCTCAGTTCAGAAGCCTGCATCTCTGATGGTATGGGGTTGCATGAGTGCGTGTGGCATGGGCAGCTTACACATCTGGAAAGGCACCATCAATGCTGAAAGGTATATCCAAGTTCTAGAACAACATATGCTCCGATCCAGACGTAGTCTCTTTCAGGGAAGACCTTGCATTTTCCAACATGACAATGCCAGACCACATACTGCATCAATTACAACATCATGGCTGCATAGAAGAAGGATCCAGGTACTGAAATGGCCAGCCTGCAGTCCAGATCTTTCACCCATAGAAAACATTTGGTGCATCATAAAGAGGAAGATGCAACAAAGAAGACTTAAGACAGTTGAGCAACTAGAAGCCTGTATTAGACAAGAATGGGACAACATTCCTATTCCTAAACTTGAGCAACGTGTCTCCTCAGTCCCCAGACGTTTGCAGACTGTTATAAAAAGAAGAGGGGATGCCACACAGTGGTAAACATGGCCTTGTCCCAACTTTTTTGAGATGTGTTGATGCCATGAAATTTAAAATCAACTTATTTTTCCCTTAAAATGATACATTTTCTCAGTTTAAACATTTGATATGTAATCTATGTTGTATTCTGAATAAAATATTGAAATTTGAAACTTCCACATCATTGCATTCTGTTTTTATTCACAATTTGTACAGTGTCCCAACTTTTACACTAAGTGCAACTAGCAAAAAATTCTATTTATGCTAGGTGAAAATTGCAGTATTTTTTAAACAACATGCTATACACTAAGAGCAAATAGCTATAGATTCTATTTATGCTATGTTAAAATAGCAGGATTTTCTGCTATTTATACTAGTTATTGCAAATAGTGCCAATTATCTGCTCCTCAGTATTGTAGTACATTATAAAACAGTATGCAATAATAACATATTGAGTGTAAATTATCGTTTTAATTCAAATTATTAAATCGATGCCACCTTGGGACAATAAAGCCCTCCTTACACCTATAACCCTACCCAAAACGTTATTTTAACATTTTTGATTATTTCCTTAATTTTTATCGAAAATAAATGCCTTTCCACAGTGATATGATATTAGAAAAGAGAGAAAAAAAGTTAGGCAAAAGGTGGGTTTGAACTCGATTGCACACGCTTTACCATCTATCCAACTGAAACTGCCGTTTTATGAGCATCTTTTGTAGCGTTGACTTCACTAATCACATGTTGGTGGAATTAGTGAAAATAGCCTCTGCCATCAAGGTGGGCTATTTGCACAGTATAAATAGACACTCCATAATAAAAATGATCAATACCAATAATCTATAAATATTGGTAAACTGATAACCAGTAAAATAAAATACAATGTTATACAATTATGATTTAGATATATAAAAACAATCAATCTGTGATGTTTATTAATCAATTAATTAATTAATTATGGCCTTTGGATTTTTGTTATTTGAAAATGTTTTTTTTTTTTTGTAATTAACGAAATTATATTTGTTAAAAATATTTAAGTATTTAAATACGCCAGATTTTTAAATACTTGTATGTGGGAATTTATTTTATTTTCTATTCAAAATAGTTTTTTGTAGTTTTTTGACAACCTGTGTCCTACCCACCGCAACTTTACAGGACACACCCTAGTCCTAACTCCAAGTGCTTCCCTTGGGGTGAACTGACAGCGTCACCGAATATTCCATGTGGTCAAGGTCTGCAATGCGTAGAATTGCGCTCTTGGTCCATTGGTAGCCATCCCACACAGTGCTGTGGAAGAACTTCTCTGGCCTGTAAGAGTGACCTCTCCTTAATAGTTCAAGCTGTTACAGGTTTCCTGGATTCAGACTTTAAAAGAATGCATTATGGGCACTTAGCTGGTCTTTCCCGCCCATAGTTCTGCACCAGAGCTAGGAACCAATTCGACATGAAGGCCAATTCGACATTTTTTTTTAATAATCGTATGAGGGCATTAATTTTTAGTTTCTTTTCAAAAAAATGTATTTTTCATTTTTTTGGCAACCTAGGATGTGCCCTGTGTCCCACCCACCATGGCCTTACAGGACACACCCTAGTCCCAACTCCAAGTGCTTCCCTTGGGGTGAATTTACAGCGTTGGCCGAATATTCCATGTGGTCAAGGTCTGCAATGCGTAGAATTGCGCTCTTGGTCCATTGGTAGCCATGCCACACAGTGCTGTGGCAGAACTTTTCTGGCCTGTAAGGGCGGCCTCTCCCTAATTTTTTAGGCTGTTACAGGTTTCCTGGATGCAGACTATGAAAGACTGAATTATGGGCACATAGCTGGTCTATCCCGCCCATAGTTCTGCACCGGAGCTAGGAACCAATCCGTCTTAAAGGCCAATTTGCAAGTTTTTTATAATAACTGTATGTGGGCATTAAATTTTCTTTTCAAAAAAAACTTTTTTGACGTTTTTTGGCAACCTAGGATGTGCCCTGTTTCCCACCCACCACGACCTTACAGGACACACCCTAGTCCTAACTCCAAATGTTTCCCTTGGGGTGAACTGACAGTATCGGCCGAATATTTCAGATGGTCAAGGTGTGCAATGCGCAGAATTGCGCTTTTGGTCCATTGCTAGCCGTCCCACACATTGTGTGTCGGCAGAACTTCTCTGGCCTGTAAGGGCGACCTCTCCCTAATAGTTCAAGCTGTTACAGGTTTCATGGATGCAGACTATAAAAGAATCCATTATGGGTACATAGCTGGTATGTTCCACCCATAGTTCTGCACCGGAGCTAGGAACCAATTCGACATGAAGGCCAATTCGACATTTTTTTTTAAATAATCGTATGAGGGCATTAATTTTTACAGGTTCTTTTCAAAAAAGTTTTTTTTTTGTCATTTTTGTCAACCTAGGATGTGCCCTGTGTCCTACCCACCATGACCTTACAGGACACACCCTAGTCCTAACTCCAAGTGCTTCCCTTGGTGTGAATTAACAGTGTTGCCCGAATATTCCAGGTGGTCATGGTCTGCAATGCGTAGAATTGCACTCTTGGTCCATTGCTAGCCATCCCACACATAGTGCTATGGCAGAACTTCTCTGGCCTGTAAGGGCGGCCTCTCCCTAATTTTTCGGGCTGTTACAGGTTTCCTGGATGCAGACTATAAAAGACTGCATTATGGGCACATAGCTGGTCCGTCCTGCCCATAGTTCAGCACCAGAGCTAGGAACCAATCCAACTTAAAGGCCAATTCGCCAGTTTTTGATAATTATTGTATGTGGGTATTACATTTTCTTTTCTTTTCAAAAAAACTTTTTTGATGTTTTTTGGCAACCTAGGATGTGCCCTGTTTCCCACCCACCACGACCTTACAGGACACACCCTAGTCCTAACTCCAAATGTTTCCCTTGGGGTGAACTGACAGTATCGGCCGAATATTTCAGATGGTCAAGGTGTGCAATGCGCAGAATTGTGCTTTTGGTCCATTCCTAGCCGTCCCACACATTGTGTGTTGGCAGAGCTTCTCTGGCCTGTAAGGGCGATCTCTCCCTAATAGTTCAAGCTGTTACAGGTTTCATGGATCCCATAGGAACCAATCCAACTTAAAGGCCAATTGCCATTTTTTCATAATTATTGTATGTGGGAATTAAATTTTATTTGCTTTTCAAAAAACTTTTTTGATTTTTTTTGGCGACCTAGGATGTGCCCTGTTTCCCACCCACCACGACCTTACAGGACACACCCTAGTCCTAATTCTAAGTGCTTCCCTTGGGGTGAACTGACAGCATCGGCCAAATATTCCAGATGGTCAAGGTTCCAGATGGTCAAATCTTATATCCCAGATGGTCCTGTAAATGCGAAGAATTGCGCTATTGGTCAATTGCTAGCCGTCCCACACATTGTGTGACGGCAGAGCTTCTCTGGCCTGTAAGGGCGACCTCTCCTTAATAGTTCAAGCTGTTACATGTTTCATGGATGCAGACTATAAAAGAGTCAATTATGGGTACATAGCTGGTCTTTCCCACCCATAGTTCTGCACCGGAGCTAGGAATCAATTCGACATGAAGGCCAATTCCACATTTTTTTAAATAATCGTATGTGGGCATTAATTTTTAGTTTCTTTTCAAAAAATGTTTTTGTCGTTTCTTGGCAACCTAGGATGTGCCCTGTGTCCCACCCACCATGACCTTACAGGACACACCCTAGTCCTAACTCCAAGTGCTTCCCTTCGTGTGAATTGACAGCGTTGCCCAAATATTCCTGGTGGTCATGGTCTGCAATGCGTAGAATTGCGCTCTTGGTCCATTGCTAGCCATCCCACACATAGTGGTACGGCAGAATTTCTCTGGCCTGTAAGGGCGGCCTCTCCCTAATTTTTCAGACTGTTACAGGTTTCCTGGATGCAGACTATAAAAGTCTGCATTATGGGCACATAGCTGGTCCGTCCCGCCCATAGTTTCTGCACCAGAGCTAGGAACCAATCCAACTTAAAGGCCCATTCACCAGTTTTTCATAATTATTGTATGTGGGACTTAAATTTTATTTGCTTTTCAAAAAAACTTTTTTGACATTTTTTGGCAACCTAGGATGTGCCCTGTTTCCCACCCACTACGACCTTACAGGACACACCCTAGTCCTAACTCCAAGTGCTTCCCTTGGTGTGAATTGACAGCGTTGCCCGAATATTCCTGGTGGTCATGGTCTGCAATGAGTAGAATTGCGCTCTGGGTCCATTGCTAGCCATCCCACACATAGTGCTATGGCAGAACTTCTCTGGCCTGTAAGGGCGGCCTCTACCTAATTTTTCAGGCTGTTACAGGTTTCCTGGATGCAGACTATAAAAGACTGCATAATGGGCACATAGCTGGTCTGTCCCGCCCATAGTTCTGCACCGGAGCTAGGAACCAATCCAACTTAAAGGCCAATTCGCCAGTTTTTCATAATTATTGTATGTGGGTATTACATTTTCTTTTCAAAATTTTTTTTTTGACGTTTTTTGGCAACCTAGGATGTGCCCTGCTTCCCACCCACCACGACCTTACAGGACACACCCTAGTCCTAACTCCAAGTGTTTCCCTTGGGGTGAACTGACAGCATCGGCCGAATATTTCAGATGGTCAAGGTGTGCAATGTGCAGAATTGCGCTTTTGGTCCATTGCTAGCCGTCCCACACATTGTGTGTTGGCAGAGCTTCTCTGGCCTGTAGGGCGGCCTCTCCCTAATAGTTCAGCTGTTACAGGTTTCATGGATGCCTTGTCTGCATTATGCCGGTCCGTCCCGCCCATACTGTGTGTGTCCAACTGGCCAAGCTTCTCTGGCCTGTAAATTTTATTTGCGGCCTCTGTTTCCCTAATAGTTCAAGCTGTTACAGGTTTCCATGGATGCAGACTATAAAAGTCTGCATTATGGGTACATAGTGTTGGTTCTCTGGGCCGGTAAGGGCGGCCTCCCATAGTGTTACAGCATTCCGGATGCAGACCTGCATTATGGGTACATAGCTGGTCTGTCCCGCCCATAGTTCTGCACCAAGCTAGGAACCAATCCAACTTAAAGGCCAATTCGCCATTTTTTCATAATTATTGTATGTGGGAATTAACTTTTATTTGCTTTTCAAAAAAACCACTTTTTGATGTTTTTTTGGCAACCTAGGATGTGCCCTGTTTCCCACCCACCACGACCTTACAGGACACACCCTAGTCCTAACTCCAAGTGCTTCCCTTGGGGTGAACTGACAGCATCGGCCAAATATTCCAGATGGTCAAGGTTCCAGATGGTCAAATCTTATATCCCAGATGGTCCTGTAAATGCGTAGAATTGCGCTTTTGGTCCATTGCTAGCCGTCCCACACATAGTGCTATGGCAGAACTTCTCTGGCCTGTAAGGGCGGCCTCTCCCTAATTTATCAGGCTGTTACAGGTTTCCTGGATGCAGACTATAAAAGACTGCATTATGGGCACATAGCTGGTCTGTCCCGCCCATAGTTCTGCACCGGAGCTAGGAACCAATCCAACTTAAAGGCCAATTCGCCATTTTTTCATAATTATTGTCTGTGGGTATTACATTTTCTTTTCTTTTCAAAAAAACTTTTTTGACGTTTTTTGGCAACCTAGGATGTGCCCTGTTTCCCACCCACCACGACCTTACAGGACACACCCTAGTCCTAACTCCAAGTGCTTCCCTTGGTGTGAATTGACAGCGTTGCCCGAATATTCCTGGTGGTCATGGTCTGCAATGAGTAGAATTGCGCTCTTGGTCCATTGCTAGCCATCCCACACATAGTGCTATGGCAGAACTTCTCTGGCCTGTAAGGGCGGCCTCTACCTAATTTTTCAGGCTGTTACAGGTTTCCTGGATGCAGACTATAAAAGACTGCAAAATGGGCACATAGCTGGTCTGTCCCGCCCATAGTTCTGCACCGGAGCTAGGAACCAATCCAACTTAAAGGCCAATTCGCCAGTTTTTCATAATTATTGTATGTGGGTATTACATTTTCTTTTCAAAAAATTTTTTTGACGTTTTTTGGCAACCTAGGATGTGCCCTGCTTCCCACCCACCACGACCTTACAGGTCACACCCTAGTCCTAACTCCAAGTGTTTCCCTTGGGGTGAACTGACAGCATCGGCCGAATATTTCAGATGGTCAAGGTGTGCAATGTGCAGAATTGCGCTATTGGTCCATTGCTAGCCGTCCCACACATTGTGTGTTGGCAGAGCTTCTCTGGCCTGTAAGGGCGGCCTCTCCTTAATAGTTCAAGCTGTTACAGATTTCATGGATGCAGACTATAAAAGTCTGCATTATGGGTACATAGCTGGTCCGTCCCGCCCATAGTTCTGCACTAGAGCTAGGAACCAATCCAACTTAAAGGCCAATTCGCCATTTTTATCATAATTATTGTATGTGGGAATTAAATTTTATTTGCTTTTCAAAAAACTTTTTTGATGTTTTTTTGGCGACCTAGGATGTGCCCTGTTTCCCACCCGCACCACGACCTTACAGGACACAACCTAGTCCTAACTCCAAGTGCTTCCCTTGGGGTGAACTGACAGCATCGGCCAAATATTCCAGATGGTCAAGGTTCCAGATGGTCAAATCTTATATCACAGATGGTCCTGTAAATGCGTAGAATTGCGCTATTGGTCCATTGCTAGCCGTCCCACACATTGTGTGTTGGCAGAGCTTTTCTGGCCTTTAAGGGCGACCTCTCCCTAATAGTTCAAGCTGTTACAGGTTTCATGGATGCAGACTATAAAAGAGTCCATTATGGGTGTACATAGCTGGTCTGTCCCGCCCATAGTTCTGCACCAGAGCTAGGAACCAATCAAACTTAAAGGCCAATTCGCCAGGTTTTCATAATTATTGTATGTGGGTATTACATTTTCTTTTCAAAAAAAATTTTTGACGTTTTTTGGCAACCTAGGATGTGCCCTGTTTCCCACCCACCACGACCTTACAGGACACACCCTAGTCCTAACTCCAAGTGCTTCCCTTGGGGTGAACTGACAGCATCGGCTGAATATTCAGATGGTCAAGGTGTGCAATGTGCAGAATTGCACTTTTGGTCCATTGCTAGCCGTCCCACACATTGTGTGTTGGCAGAGCTTCTCTGGCCTGTAAGGGCGGCCTCTCCCTAATAGTTCAAGCTGTTACAGGTTTCATGGATGCAGACTATAAAAGTCTGCATTATGGGTACATAGCTGGTCCGTCCCGCCCATAGTTCTGCACCAGAGCTAGGAACCAATCCAACTTAAAGGCCAATTTGCCATTTTTTCATAATTATTGTATGTGGGAATTAAATTTTATTTGCTTTTCAAAAAACTTTTTTGATGTTTTTTTGGCTACCTAGGATGTGCCCTGTTTCCCACCCACCACGACCTTACAGGACACACCCTAGTCCTAACTCCAAGTGCTTCCCTTGGGGTGAACTGACAGCATCGGCCAAATATTCCAGATGGTCAAGGTTCCAGATGGTCAAATCTTATATCACAGATGGTCCTGTAAATGCGTAGAATTGCGCTCTTGGTCCATTGCTAGCCATCCCACACATAGTGCTATGGCAGAACTTCTCTGGCCTGTAAGGGCGGCCTCTCCCTAATTTATCAGGCTGTTACAGGTTTCCTGGATGCAGACTATAAAAGACTGCATTATGGGCACATAGCTGGTCTGTCCCGCCCATAGTTCTGCACCGGAGCTAGGAACCAATCCAACTTAAAGGCCAATTCGCCAGTTTTTCATAATTATTGTATGTGGGTATTACATTTTCTTTTCTTTTCAAAAAAACTTTTTTGACGTTTTTTGGCAACCTAGGATGTGCCCTGTTTCCCACCCACCACGACCTTACAGGACACACCCTAGTCCTAACTCCAAGTGTTTCCCTTGGGGTGAACTGACAGCATCGGCCGAATATTCCAGATGGTCAAGGTGTGCAATGCGCAGAATTGCGCTATTGGTCAATTGCTAGCCGTCCCACACATTGTGTGTCCGCAGAACTTCTCTGGCCTGTAAGGGCGACCTCTCCCTAATAGTTCAAGCTGTTTCAGGTTTCATGGATGCAGACTATAAAAGAGTCCATTATGGGTACATAGCTGGTATGTTCCACCCATAGTTCTGCACCGGAGCTAGGAACCAATTCGACATGAAGGCCAATTCGACATTTTTTTTTTTAAATAATCGTATGAGGGCATTAATTTTTTAGTTTCTTTTCAAAAATGTTTTTGTAGTTTTTTGGCAACCTAGGATGTGCCATGTGTCCCACCAACCATGACCTTACAGGCCACACCCTAGTCCTAACTCCAAGTGCTTCCCTTGGTGTGAATTGACAGCGTTGCCCGAATATTCCTGGTGGTCATGGTCTGCAATGCGTAGAATTGCGCTCTTGGTCCATTGCTAGCCATCCTACACATAGTGCTATGGCAGAACTTCTCTGGCCTGTAAGGGCGGCCTCTACCTAATTTTTCAGGCTGTTACAGGTTTCCTGGATGCAGACTATAAAAGACTGCGTAATGGGCACATAGCTGGTCTGTCCCGCCCATAGTTCTGCACCAGAGCTAGGAACCAATCCAACTTAAAGGCCAATTCGCCAGTTTTTCATAATTATTGTATGTGGGTATTACATTTTCTTTTCAAAAAAATTGTTTGACGTTTTTTGGCAACCTAGGATGTGCCCTGCTTCCCACCCACCACGACCTTACAGGACACACCCTAGTCCTAACTCCAAGTGTTTCCCTTGGGGTGAACTGACAGCATCGGCCGAATATTTCAGATGGTCAAGGTGTGCAATGTGCAGAATTGCGCTATTGGTCCATTGCTAGCCGTCCCACACATTGTGTGTTGGCATAGCTTCTCTGGCCTGTAAGGGCGGCCTCTCCTTAATAGTTCAAGCTGTTACAGATTTCATGGATGCAGACTATAAAAGTCTGCATTATGGGTACATAGCTGGTCCGTCCCGCCCATAGTTCTGCACTAGAGCTAGGAAACCAATCCAACTTAAAGGCCAATTCGCCATTTTTTCATAATTATTGTATGTGGGAATTAAATTTTATTTGCTTTTCAAAAAACTTTTTTGATGTTTTTTGGCGACCTAGGATGTGCCCTGTTTCCCACCCACCACGACCTTACAGGACACACCCTAGTCCTAACTCCAAGTGCTTCCCTTGGGGTGAACTGACAGCATCGGCCAAATATTCCAGATGGTCAAGGTTCCAGATGGTCAAATCTTATATCACAGATGGTCCTGTAAATGCGTAGAATTGCGCTATTGGTCCATTGCTAGCCGTCCCACACATTGTGTGTTGGCAGAGCTTTTCTGGCCTTTAAGGGCGACCTCTCCCTAATAGTTCAAGCTGTTACAGGTTTCATGGATGCAGACTATAAAAGAGTCCATTATGGGTACATAGCTGGTCTGTCCCGCCCCATAGTTCTGCACCGGAGCTAGGAACCAATCCAACTTAAAGGCCAATTTCGCCAGTTTTTCATAATTATTGTATGTGGGTATTACATTTTCTTTTCAAAAAAAATTGTTTGACGTTTTTTGGCAACCTAGGATGTGCCCTGCTTCCCACCCACCACGACCTTACAGGTCACACCCTAGTCCTAACTCCAAGTGCTTCCCTTGGGGTGAACTGACAGCATCGGCCGAATATTTCAGATGGTCAAGGTGTGCAATGTGCAGAAATTGCGCTATTGGTCCATTGCTAGCCGTCCCACACATTGTGTGTTGGCAGAGCTTCTCTGGCCTGTAAGGGCGGCCTCTCCTTAATAGTTCAAGCTGTTACAGATTTCATGGATGCAGACTATAAAAGTCTGCATTATGGGTACATAGCTGGTCCGTCCCGCCCATAGTTCTGCACTAGAGCTAGGAACCAATCCAACTTAAAGGCCAATTCGCCATCATAATTCATAATTATTGTATGTGGGAAATTAAATTTTATTTGCTTTTCAAAAAACTTTTTTGATGTTTTTTTGGCGACCTAGGATGTGCCCTGTTTCCCACCCACCACGACCTTACAGGACACACCCTAGTCCTAACTCCAAGTGCTTCCCTTGGGGTGAACTGACAGCATCGGCCAAATATTCCAGATGGTCAAGGGTTCCAGATGGTCAAATCTTATATCACAGATTTTCCTGTAAATGCGTAGAATTGCGCTATTGGTCCATTGCTAGCCGTCCCACACATTGTGTGTTGGCAGAGCTTTTCTGGCCTTTAAGGGCGACCTCTCCCTAATAGTTCAAGCTGTTACAGGTTTCATGGATGCAGACTATAAAAGAGTCCATTATGGGTACATAGCTGGTCTGTCCCGCCCATAGTTCTGCACCGGAGCTAGGAACCAATCAAACTTAAAGGCCAATTCGCCAGGTTTTCATAATTATTGTATGTGGGTATTACATTTTCTTTTCAAAAAAATTTTTTGACGTTTTTTGGCAACCTAGGATGTGCCCTGTTTCCCACCCACCACGACCTTACAGGACACACTGTAGTCCTAACTCCAAGTGTTTCCCTTGGGGTGAACTGACAGCATCGGCTGAATATTTCAGATGGTCAAGGTGTGCAATGTGCAGAATTGCACTTTTGGTCCATTGCTAGCCGTCCCACACATTGTGTGTTGGCAGAGCTTCTCTGGCCTGTAAGGGCGGCCTCTCCCTAATAGTTCAAGCTGTTACAGGTTTCATGGATGCAGACTATAAAAGTCTGCATTATGGGTACATAGCTGGTCCGTCCCGCCCATAGTTCTGCACCAGAGCTAGGAACCAATCCAACTTTAAGGGCCAATTCGCCATTTTTTCATAATTATTGTATGTGGGAATTAAATTTTATTTGCTTTTCAAAAAACTTTTTTGATGTTTTTTTGGCGACCTAGGATGTGCCCTGTTTCCCACCAACCACGACCTTACAGGACACACCCTAGTCCTAACTCCAAGTGCTTCCCTTGGGGTGAACTGACAGCATCGGCCAAATATTCCAGATGGTCAAGGTTCCAGATGGTCAAATCTTATATCCCAGATGGTCCTGTAAATGCGTAGAATTGCGCTATTGGTCAATTGCTAGCCGTCCCCACACATTGTGTGACGGCAGAACTTCTCTGGCCTGTAAGGGCGACCTCTCCTTAATAGTTCAAGCTGTTACATGTTTCATGGATGCAGACTATAAAAAAGTCCATTATGGGTACATAGCTGGTCTTTCCCACCCATAGTTCTGCACCGGAGCTAGGAATCAATTCGACATGAAGGCCAATTCCACATTTTTTTAAATAATCGTATGTGGGCATTAATTTTTAGTTTCTTTTCAAAAAATGTTTTTGTCGTTTTTTGGCAACCTAGGATGTGCCCTGTGTGCCACCCACCATGACCTTACAGGCCACACCCTAGTCCTAACTCCAAGTGCTTCCCTTGGTGTGAATTGACAGCGTTGCCCGAATATTCCTGGTGGTCATGGTCTGCAATGCGTAGAATTGCGCTCTTGGTCCATTGCTAGCCATCCCACACATAGTGCTATGGCAGAACTTTCTCTGGCCTGTAAGGGCGGCCTCTCCCTAATTTTTCAGGCTGTTACAGGTTTCCTGGATGCAGACTATAAAAGACTGCATTATGGGCACATAGCTGGTCTGTCCCGCCCATAGTTCTGCACCGGAGCTAGGAACCAATCCAGCTTAAAGACCAATTCGCCAGTTTTTCATAATTATTGTATGTGGGTATTACATTTTCTTTTCAAAAAAATTGTTTGACGTTTCTTGGCAACCTAGGATGTGCCCTGTTTCCCACCCACCACGACCTTACAGGACACACCCTAGTCCTAACTCCAAGTGTTTCCCTTGGGGTGAACTGACAGCTTCGGCCGAATATTTCAGATGGTCAAGGTGTGCAACGCGCAGAATTGCGCTTTTGGTCCATTGCTAGCCGTCCCACACATTGTGTGACGGCAGAACTTCTCTGGCCTGTAAGGGCGACCTCTCCCTAATAGTTCAAGCTGTTACAGGTTTCCTGGATGCAGACTATAAAAGACTGCATTATGGGCACATAGCTGGTCTGTCCCGCCCATAGTTCTGCACCGGAGCTAGGAACCAATCCAACTTAAAGGCCAATTCGCCAGGTTTTCATAATTATTGTATGTGGGTATTACATTTTCTTTTCAAAAATTTTTTTTGACGTTTTTTGGCAACCTAGGATGTGCCCTGCTTCCCACCCACCACGACCTTACAGGACACACCCTAGTCCTAACTCCAAGTGTTTCCCTTGGGGTGAACTGACAGCATCAGCTGAATATTTCAGATGGTCAAGGTGTGCAATGTGCAGAATTGCACTTTTGGTCCATTGCTAGCCGTCCCACACATTGTGTGTTGGCAGAGCTTCTCTGGCCTGTAAGGGCGGCCTCTCCCTAATAGTTCAAGCTGTTACAGGTTTCATGGATGCAGACTATAAAAGTCTGCATTATGGGTACATAGCTGGTCCGTCCCGCCCATAGTTCTGCACCAGAGCTAGGAACCAATCCAACTTAAAGGCCAATTCGCCATTTTTTCATAATTATTGTATGTGGGAATTAAATTTTATTTGCTTTTCAAAAAACTTTTTTGATGTTTTTTTGGCGACCTAGGATGTGCCCTGTTTCCCACCCAACACGACCTTACAGGACACACCCTAGTCCTAACTCCAAGTGCTTCCCTTGGGGTGAACTGACAGCATCGGCCAAATATTCCAGATGGTCAAGGTTCCAGATGGTCAAATCTTATATCCCAGATGGTCCTGTAAATGCGTAGAATTGCGCTACTGGTCAATTGCTAGCCGTCCCACACATTGTGTGACGGCAGAACTTCTCTGGCCTGTAAGGGCGACCTCTCCTTAATAGTTCAAGCTGTTACATGTTTCATGGATGCAGACTATAAAAGAGTCCATTATGGGTATATAGCTGGTCTTTCCCACCCATAGTTCTGCACCGGAGCTAGGAATCAATTCGACATGAAGGCCAATTCCACATTTTTTTAAATAATCGTATGTGGGCATTAATTTTTAGTTTCTTTTCAAAAAATGTTTTTGTCGTTTCTTGGAAACCTAGGATGTGCCCTGTGTCCCACCCACCATGACCTTACAGGACACACCCTAGTCCTAACTCCAAGTGCTTCCCTTCGTGTGAATTGACAGCGTTGCCCAAATATTCCTGGTTGTAATGGTCTGCAATGCGTAGAATTGCGCTCTTGGTCCATTGCTAGCCATCCCACACATAGTGGTACGGCAGAATTTCTCTGGCCTGTAAGGGCGGCCTCTCCCTAATTTTTCAGACTGTTACAGGTTTCCTGGATGCAGACTATAAAAGTCTGCATTATGGGCACATAGCTGGTCCGTCCCGCCCATAGTTCTGCACCAGAGCTAGGAACCAATCCAACTTAAAGGCCCATTCGCCAGTTTTTCATAATTATTGTATGTGGGACTTAAATTTTATTTGCTTTTCAAAAAAACTTTTTTGATGTTTTTTTGGCGACTCAGGATGTGCCCTGTTTCCCACCCACTACGACCTTACAGGACACACCCTAGTCCTAACTCCAAGTGCTTCCCTTGGGGTGAACTGACAGCATCGGCCAAATATTCCAGATGGTCAAGGTGTGCAATGCGCAGAATTGCACTCTTGGTCAATTGCTAGCCGTCCCACACATTGTGTGACGGCAGAACTTCTCTGGCCTGTAAGGGCGACCTCTCCCTAATAGTTCAAGCTGTTACAGGTTTCCTGGATGCAGACTATAAAAGACTGCATTATGGGCACATAGCTGGTCTGTCCCGCCCATAGTTCTGCACCGGAGCTAGGAACCAATCCAACTTAAAGGTCAATTCGCCAGTTTTTCATAATTATTGTATGTGGGTATTACATTTTCTTTTCTTTTCAAAAAAACTTTTTTGACATTTTTTGGCAACCTAGGATGTGCCCTGTTTCCCACCCACTACGACCTTACAGGACACACCCTAGTCCTAACTCCAAGTGTTTCCCTTGGGGTGAACTGACAGCATTGGCCGAATATTTCAGATGGTCAAGGTGTGCAATGCGCAGAATTGCACTTTTGGTCCATTGCTAGCCGTCCCACACATTGTGTGTTGGCAGAGCTTCTCTGGCCTTTAAGGGCGACCTCTCCCTAATAGTTCAAGCTGTTACAGGTTTTATGGATGCAGACTATAAAAGAGTCCATTATGGGTACATAGCTGGTCTGTCCCACCCATAGTTCTGCACCGGAGATAGGAACCAATTCGACATGAAAGCTAATTACACATTTTTTCAAATAATCGTATGAGGGCATTAATTTTTAGTTTCTTTTCAAAAAATGTTTTTGTCGTTTTTTTGGCAACCTAGGATGTGCCCTGTGTCCCACCCACCATGACCTTAAAGGCCACACCCTAGTCCAAGTGCTTCCCTTGGTGTGAATTGACAGCGTTGCCTGAATATTCCTGGTGGTCATGGTCTGCAATGCGTAGAATTGCGCTCTTGGTCCATTGCTAGCCATCCCACACATAGTGCTATGGCAGAACTTCTCTGGCCTGTAAGGGCGGCCTCTCCCTAATTTTTCAGGCTGTTACAGGTTTCCTGGATGCAGACTATAAAAGACTGCATTATGGGCACATAGCTGGTCTGTCCCGCCCATAGTTCTGCACCGGAGCTAGGAACCAATCCAACTTAAAGGCCAATTCGCCAGTTTTTCATAATTATTGTATGTGGGTATTACATTTTTCTTTTCTTTTCAAAAAAAACTTTTTTGACGTTTTTTGGCAACCTAGGATGTGCCCCTGTTTCCCACCCACCACGACCTTACAGGACACACCCTAGTCCTAACTCCAAGTGTTTCCCTTGGGGTGAACTGACAGGATCGGCCGAATATTTCAGATGGTCAAGGTGTGCAACGCGCAGAATTGCGCTTTTGGTCCATTGCTAGCCGTCCCACACATAGTGCTATGGCAGAACTTCTCTGGCCTGTAAGGGCGGCCTTTCCCTAATTTATCAGGCTGTTACAGGTTTCCTGGATGCAGACTATAAAAGACTGCATTATGGGCACATAGCTGGTCTGTCCCGCCCATAGTTCTGCACCGGAGCTAGGAACCAATCCAACTTAAAGGCCAATTCGCCAGTTTTTCATAATTATTGTATGTGGGTATTACATTTTCTTTTCTTTTCAAAAAAACTTTTTTGACGTTTCTTGGCAACCTAGGATGTGCCCTGTTTCCCACCCACCACGACCTTACAGGACACACCCTAGTCCTAACTCCAAGTGTTTCCCTTGGGGTGAACTGACAGCATCGGCCGAAAATTCCAGATGCTCAAGGTGTGCAATGCGCAGAATTGCGCTCTTGGTCAATTGCTAGCCGTCCCACACATTGTGTGTCGGCAGAACTTCTCTGGCCTGTAAGGGCGACCTCTCCCTAATAGTTCAAGCTGTTTCAGGTTTCATGGATGCAGACTATAAAAGAGTCCATTATGGGTACATAGCTGGTATGTTCCACCCATAGTTCTGCACCGAAGCTAGGAACCAATTCGACATGAAGGCCAATTCGACATTTTTTTTTTTAAATAATCATATGAGGGCATTAATTTTTAGTTTCTTTTCAAAAAATGTTTTTGTCGTTTTTTGGCAACCTAGGATGTGCCCTGTGTCCCACCCACCATGACCTTACAGGACACACCCTAGTCCGAACTCCAAGTGGTTCCGTTGGGGTGAACTGACAGCATCGGCCAAATATTCCAGATGGTCAAGGTTCCAGGTGGTCAAATCTTATATCCCAGATGGTCCTGTAAATGCGTAGAATTGCGCTATTGGTCAATTGCTAGCCGTCCCACACATTGTGTGATGGCAGAACTTCTCTGGCCTGTAAGGGCGACCTCTCCTTAATAGTTCAAGCTGTTACATGTTTCATGGATGCAGACTATAAAAGAGTCCATTATGGGTACATAGCTGGTCTTTCCCACCCATAGTTCTGCACCGGAGCTAGGAATCAATTCGACATGAAGGCCAATTCCACATTTTTTTTTAAATAATCGTATGTGGGCATTAATTTTTAGTTTCTTTTCAAAAAATGTTGTTGTCATTTTTTGGCAACCTAGGATGTGCCCTGTGTCCCACCCACCATGACCTTACAGGCCACACCCTAGTCCTAACTCCAAGTGCTTCCCTTGGTGTGAATTGACAGCGTTGCCCGAATATTCCTGGTGGTCATGGTCTGCAATGCGTAGAATTGCGCTCTTGGTCCATTGCTAGCCATCCCACACATAGTGCTATGGCAGAACTTCTCTGGCCTGTAAGGGCGGCCTCTCCCTAATTTTTTTCAGGCTGTTACAGGTTTCCAGGATGCAGACTATAAAAGACTGCATTATGGGCACATAGCTGGTCTGTCCCGCCCATAGTTCTGCACCGGAGCTAGGAACCAATCCAACTTAAAGGCCAATTCGCCAGTTTTTCATAATTATTGTATGTGGGTATTACATTTTCTTTTCAAAAAAATTGTTTGACGTTTTTTGGCAACCTAGGATGTGCCCTGTTTCCCACCCACCACGACCTTACAGGACACACCCTAGTCCTAACTCCAAGTGTTTCCCTTGGGGTGAACTGACAGCTTCGGCCGAATATTTCAGATGGTCAAGGTGTGCAACGCGCAGAATTGCGCTTTTGGTCCATTGCTAGCCGTCCCACACATTGTGTGACGGCAGAACTTCTCTGGCCTGTAAGGGCGACCTCTCCCTAATAGTTCAAGCTCTTACAGGTTTCCTGGATGCAGACTATAAAAGACTGCATTATGGGCACATAGTTGGTCTGTCCCGCCCATAGTTCTGCACCGGAGCTAGGAACCAATCCAACTTAAAGGCCAATTCGCCAGGTTTTCATAATTATTGTATGTGGGTATTACATTTTCTTTTCAAAAAAATTTTTTGATATTTTTTGGCAACCTAGGATGTGCCCTGTTTCCCACCCACCAAGACCTTACAGGACACACCCTAGTCCTAACTCCAAGTGTTTCCCTTGGGTTGAACTGACAGCATCGGCTGAATATTTCAGATGGTCAAGGTGTGCAATGTGCAGAATTGCACTTTTGGTCCATTGCTAGCCGTCCCACACATTGTGTGTGGGCAGAGCTTCTCTGGCCTGTAAGGGCGGCCTCTCCCTAATAGTTCAAGCTGTTACAGGTTTCATGGATGCAGACTATAAAAGTCTGCATTATGGGTACATAGCTGGTCCGTCCCACCCATAGTTCTGCACCAGAGCTAGGAACCAATCCAACTTAAAGGCCAATTCGCCATTTTTTCATAATTATTGTATGTGGGAATTAAATTTTATTTGCTTTTCAAAAAACTTTTTTGATGTTTTTTTGGCGACCTAGGATGTGCCCTGTTTCCCACCCACCACGACCTTACAGGACACACCCTAGTCCTAACTCCAAGTGCTTCCCTTGGGGTGAACTGACAGCATCGGCCCAATATATTCCAGATGGTCAAGGTTCCAGATGGTCAAATCTTATATCCCAGATGGTCCTGTAAATTCGTAGAATTGCGCTATTGGTCAATTGCTAGCCGTCCCACACATTGTGTGACGGCAGAACTTCTCTGGCCTGTAAGGGCGACCTCTCCTTAATAGTTCAAGCTGTTACATGTTTCATGGATGCAGACTATAAAAGAGTCAATTATGGGTACATAGCTGGTCTTTCCCACCCATAGTTCTGCACCGGAGCTAGGAATCAATTCGACATGAAGGCCAATTCCACATTTTTTTAAATAATCGTATGTGGGCATTAATTTTTAGTTTCTTTTCAAAAAATGTTTTTGTCGTTTTTTTTGGCAACCTAGGATGTGCCCTGTGTGCCACCCACCATGACCTTACAGGCCACACCCTAGTCCTAACTCCAAGTGCTTCCCTTGGTGTGAATTGACAGCGTTGCACGAATATTCCTGGTGGTCATGGTCTGCAATGCGTAGAATTGCGCTCTTGGTCCATTGCTAGCCATCCCACACATAGTGCTATGGCAGAACTTCTCTGGCCTGTAAGGGCGGCCTCTCCCTAATTTTTCAGGCTGTTACAGGTTTCCTGGATGCAGACTATAAAAGACTGCATTATGGGCACATAGCTGGTCTGTCCCGCCCATAGTTCTGCACCGGAGCTAGGAACCAATCCAACTTAAAGGCCAATTCGCCAGTTTTTCATAATTATTGTATGTGGGTATTACATTTTCTTTTTTAAAAAATTGTTTGATGTTTTTTGGCAACCTAGGATGTGCCCTGTTTCCCACCCACCACGACCTTACAGGACACACCCTAGTCCTAACTCCAAGTGTTTCCCTTGGGGTGAACTGACAGCTTCGGCCGAATATTTCAGATGGTCAAGGTGTGCAACGCGCAGAATTGCGATTTTGGTCCATTGCTAGCCGTCCCACACATTGTGTGACGGCAGAACTTCTCTGGCCTGTAAGGGCGACCTCTCCCTAATAGTTCAAGCTGTTACAGGTTTCCTGGATGCAGACTATAAAAGACTGCATTATGGGCACATAGCTGGTCTGTCCCGCCCATAGTTCTGCACCGGAGCTAGGAACCAATCCAACTTAAAGGCCAATTCACCAGGTTTTCATAATTATTGTATGTGGGTATTACATTTTCTTTTCAAAAAATTTTTTTGACGTTTTTTGGCAACCTAGGATGTGCCCTGTTTCCCACCCACCACGACCTTACAGGACACACCCTAGTCCTAACTCCAAGTGTTTCCCTTGGGGTGAACTGACAGCATCGGCTGAATATTTCAGATGGTCAAGGTGTGCAATGTGCAGAATTGCACTTTTGGTCCATTGCTAGCCGTCCCACACATTGTGTGTTTTGGCAGAGCTTCTCTGGCCTGTAAGGGCGGCCTCTCCCTAATAGTTCAAGCTGTTACAGGTTTCATGGATGCAGACTATAAAAGTCTGCATTATGGGTACATAGCTGGTCCGTCCCGCCCATAGTTCTGCACCAGAGCTAGGAACCAATCCAACTTAAATGCCAATTCGCCATTTTTTTCAGAATTATTGTATGTGGGAATTAAATTTTATTTGCTTTTCAAAAAAACTTTTTTGATGTTTTTTTGGCGACCTAGGATGTGCCCTGTTTCCCACCCACCACGACCTTACGGGACACACCCTAGTCCTAACTCCAAGTGCTTCCCTTGGGGTGAACTGACAGCATCGGCCAAATATTCCAGATGGTCAAGGTTCCAGATGGTCAAATCTTATATCCCAGATGGTCCTGTAAATGCGTAGAATTGCGCTATTGGTCCATTGGTAGCCATCCCACACATAGTGCTATGGCAGAACTTCTCTGGCCTGTAAGGGCGGCCTCTCCCTAATTTTTCAGGCTGTTACAGGTTTCCAGGATGCAGACTATAAAAGTCTGCATTATGGGTACATAGCTGGTCTGTCCCGCCCATAGTTCTGCACCGGAGCTAGGAACCAATCCAACTTAAAGGCCAATTCGCCAGTTTTTCATAATTATTGTATGTGGGTATTACATTTTCTTTTCAAAAAAATTTTTTGACGTTTTTTTGGCAACCTAGGATGTGCCCTGTTTCCCACCCACCACGACCTTACAGGACACACCCTAGTCCTAACTCCAAGTGTTTCCCTTGGGGTGAACTGACAGCATCGGCCAAATATTCCAAATGGTCAAGGTATGCAATGCGCAGAATAGCGCTTTTGGTCCATTGCTAGCCGTCCCACACATTGTGTATCGGCAGAATTCTCTGGCCTGTAAGGGCGACCTCTCCCTAATAGTTCAAGCTGTTACAGGTTTCATGGATGCAGACTATAAAAGTCTGCATTATGGGCATATAGCTGGTCCGTCCCACCCATAGTTCTGCACCGGAGCTAGGAACCAATTCGACATGAAGGCCAATTCGACATTTTTTTCTAAGAATTGTAAGAGGGCTTTAATTTTCAGTTTCTTTTCAAAAAACGTTTTTGTCATTTTTTTGGCAACCTAGGATGTGCCCTATGTCCCACCCACCACAACCTTACAGGACCCACCCTAGTCCTAACTCCAAGTGCTTCCCTTGGGGTGAACTGACAGCATCACCCGAATATTCCAGGTGGTTAAGGTGTGCAGTGTGTAGAATTGTGCTCTTGGTCCATTGCTTGCCATCCCACACACAGTGCTGCGGCAGAGCTTCTCTGGCCTGTAAGGGCGGCCTCTCCCTAATTGTACAGGCAATTTTAAGGTTTCCTGGATGCAGACTATAAAAACTGCATTATGGGCACATAGCTGGTCTGTCCCACCCATAGTTCTGCACCGGAGCTAGGAACCAATCGACATTAAGGCCAATTCAACAGTTTTTTTTTTTTTTTTATAATTGTATGTGGCCAATAATTTTAAGTTTCATTTCAAAAAATGTTTTTGTTGTTTATCGGCAATCAAGGATATGCCCTGTGTCCCAGCCACCACAACCTTACAGGACACACCCTAGGCCTAACTCCAAGTGCCTCCCTTGGGGTGAACTGACAGCGTCGCTCAAATATTCCAGGTGGCCAAGGTGTGCAATGTACAGATTTGCACTCTTGATCCATTGCTTCCCGTCCCACATATAGTGCTGCGGCAGAGCCTTCCGGTTGTACCAGCTAGACGTAAAAAAGCTGGGTGGAAGCCCTACGCTGGGCTTTGCAATATCCTGCTTCACGATAAATATTTACATCTGTTGCACCAACTAAAACTATGATCAGGCACAACTACGTCCAGCATAGAGAATGCATGTCCACGCTGACACATTGTCCCGCAGTGATGGCTGAGACGACATTCATCCAAGGGGTGACTAGGGAGTGGATTTTCTATTTAGATTTTTTGTGACCTGTGGGATTCCAGAATAAATTTCAGCCTCTAATTCACACTGCAATGAAAAAAAAAAAAAAGAAGAAAATAAGGCAGCAGGTTAAGTAAAGTATAATTAATGTAATACAATGATTCTCTCTAGACTTATTTTTTTTCTAGCTATCAAGTTTATGTACAATGAATGTCTTTCCTGAGGTAAATATAACTTTAAGTTACACTGTTTTACTGACATCTTTCTGTGGCTGAAAAACCACACTTATAGTTTGTATTTTGTAATAAAACTGAAAGAATTTGAAAGCGGTTACTTTATTTCTAATTAAAAGTAAAGCACAAAATTTACTGCGATTAATGGATGGCAGGGACACTGCAAATAATGAATGGAGTTAAAGATTTGAAATATTTCCAAGCACAAAAACTGTCCTCACAGTGGTATAGCCTACATTTGGTAGAGTTTCTTTTAATAATCCCATATCATATGTAATATTTTACTGCATAATTACATGCTGTACAGAAATATAGTTTTTTTTTTTTAGGTAAATTACTGTTGGCAGTGTGGTATAGTCTACACCGAGCTTCATGATTGATATCGGTTATCCTGCCTGAAAACACCATAAACATTACAGTTCACGTCTGTAGTAATAATTATCTAACAGACATGAAAACTAATAATGTCCGAGCAAATCATGACTTTTCACTTTACACCTACCTCTGACTAGGCTTAAGATTTAGTCTCAGACGTAGCACTATGCAGAGATGGCGCAACAGGTATAAATTCTACGCATGACTTAAAACGCTTTTTACGTCCAGCCTAGTCTTACAACCGGGTGTACGTCCAGCTGGTGCAACCGGCCCCTGGCTTTTTTACAAGCTGTTACAGGCTTCTTGAATGCTTACCTGTTGCTTACCTGTTGCCGCCTCCTTTGTCATCCGTTGTGGTCTCTTTTTTCTGAAGATAGTAACTTACTTGCAGAAGTCTTGACTTGATGTTGTCGAGATATTGTTTCATGCATTGATTTGTGTGTCTGTGAGTGTGTAAATATTAATGTGATTTACAAATTTAAGGATTCACAAATCTTATGGTAACTCTTTTGTCATCTGTCATGGTCTCTTCTTTTTTTTGAAGATAATCTCCTACCTGCAGTACTGTTGACTTATAATAAAGATTTATTCACATGCTATCTCTCTCTCTCTCTCTCTCTCTATATATATATATATGTGTGTGTGTGTGTGTGTGTGTGTGTGTGCATGGCCATAGCTAGCTTTGAGGTCACAGAGGTCCGGACAGATATAAATGTTTCATATTCAGTAATAAAATTGAAAGTTCTCTGAATGACTAATTAGCGTTTTAAAACAATTCCTATCAGTGTCTGCATGTATACTTTGGACAGTTTGCCTAGATTGTTTAGTGTCCAAGGTGTGTAAATAAAAAAACCCACAGATAGGCTATCATGGCAGTGTTCCACATTTTGGGAAGGCAAATGCAATGATCATCATGATACTATTTGTAACAAATTGTAAGAACGCCATAAAAAAACAGTAGCATAACACTAACACAATAACATTACACACATACACACTATAGCAAATAGCATCTAAATGATTTGTAAGGTTCTGTGAATTGTAAAACATCTTCAACATTCTTCACAAACATCTACACGTCTCTCTGTTTTAAAGGTTATATGTAGTGTATATGAGTTGCATCTTTAGGTGTTATTATAACACAATTCTTAACACCCCTTTTAATTCCTGGTTACAGCCATGTGTTTAAAAATAAATGTGATTTACAAAGGATTCACCTTAAAAAATTACATAACTTATGAGGCAACTACTTAGAACTTTGCTTAAAACTTACCGTTACTATCAATGTGTTGTTTGCTTTCATTTAAAATCTTACTTGTTGTCGACTCTTCTGTCACCTGTCGTGGTCTCTTCATTTTGAAGAGAATGAAATGCCTGCAGGAGTCTAGTAGAGAAGTTATTTCACAGTTTCCACTTGCATCCAGTCCTTGCGCTTCACCTCTTAACTGACTCTGTGTGAATCTGCGCGTGGAATTCTTCTGGCCAAGAATTCCAAATTCCACGACGTCATAATGGTTGACGCACCATAGGCCCCGCCCAATTGTGTTCTCTCGCTTTAATTGCGGCTCTTGCATACGCTGGATGCGCGAGTCGCGTCAAAAGCAAACAGAGCCCATTATAATCACTGACGCTGTGTGAACTGGATACCAGTATAAAGATGAGCATCCAGCCTCTGATATACTCCAGCGCAAGTGAGCAGTGGACATCCACGTGTTTAGACACTCACGCCAGTCTCCATGGGTCTTTGGGTCTTGAACATCAGTCTGTTTTTCAAGGTGTATACCTTAATGTTGATCACATGACCAGCTGTGCCATGATTTAAGTTACTACTAACAATTCAATAATAATAAAATGAAACCATTAATTTTCATAGCTTGAACATTTTATTGTATTTCAACTTGAGTGAAACTCATCGCAACATTAAGTTCACAAACCCTGAAACGGTTTGCTTTATCACTTTATTGCTTCATAAAGAACATGGATGGTAATTTATATATTTTTGTTACACAATGTGTAGTAACAATTTATGAAATCTACAATAATGAAATATTCATATGAGAAAACAAACAAAAACACTTCACACTATATGCACTGCAGTCAATCAGTGCTTCACAACAAGGTTGACGTTCACAAAACGAGATTTTATTAACAAAACTAGCATAACTCAAGAAAGCCATTCAAAAGACATGGCTGTGGGACTCATAACCCCAACATACTGAAAATAAAAGAATTTATTATTATTATCATTATTATTGTTACTTGGACAATGAAATTTTAGTAGAGCCGGATATTCTCAATTAATGTACTGTAGCACTACTGTGATCTGCTGTATTCAGTCACTGTCGCTGGTGCTCTCAGAGCTGACGTAACAGCCCTCCTCTCCCACCTCAGCCAGGAACAAGTGCCCTGATCCAAAACAATCATGTGATTACACACTGCATTTAAATGACAGGGGAAAAAATGGTTAAAAAAAGTTAAATCAATCAGTTATCTATTCATTCCTCACCGTTTAATGAAGAAACAGGAGTCTCATCAATGAAGTCGAATTCATAGCTGACAAATGGACTCTGTGGAGAAACAGAAATAACCAGAGAATGTTTAAAAAAATCATTTATTAAAAATCAAATTACACTGCCGTTCAAAAGTTTGGGATCAGTAAGATTTTTAACATTTTTTTATGAAGTCTCTTTTGCTCTTCAAGGCTGTATTTATTTGATCAAAATAGGAAAAAAAAAGAAGTTATATTTTGAAATATTATTGCAATTTCTAATATTGGTTTCCTATATTAATATACGTTAAGTTTAGTGCTGTCAAATGATTAATCGTGATTAAATCGCATCCAAAATTAAAGTTTTTGTTTACATAATATATGTGTGTATTTATTATATATATATATAAATACTCACACATACAGCATATATTTTGTAAATATTTACATGTATTTACATTCATATTATTTATATTATATATAAATATATTAAATATATAAACAAAAATTTTCTTAAATATATACATGTATGTGTGTGTATTTATATATACATAATAAATATACACCGTACACACATATTATGTAAACGAAAACTTTTATTTTGGATGCGATTAATCATGATTAATCGTTTGACGGCACTATTTAAGATATAATTTATTTCTGTGACACAGCACTCAATTGAATAATGCTGAAAATTCAGCTTTGCTTCACAGGAATAAATTCTATTTTAAAGTATATTAAAATAGAAAACTGTTCTTTTTTAATTGCAATAATATTTCACAAAATCACAGTTTTTCTGTGTATTTTTGATCAAACAGAAAATACAATTTTAAGGCCTGTATTTCCTTAATTTGACAGGATAGCAAACAACATGTGCATTGATGTATGGAGTCTTACATATATATTAAAAATCTTTCTGATCCCTAACTTTTGAACAACAGTGTACATTCAACATAATACAGCACAATTAATGCATTTTATTAAGATATAGATGGTGCCTTGTGTTTGAGGAGTGTTCTCCAGTCCTGCTTTTCCTTCTTCTTCAGCTTCATCACCGACTCATTACACCTCATTTCCCATGAGCACTCCTCCGCAATGATGTCACCGGACAGCTCAAGCTTTGCATAGTAATGCCGGTCATTCACGTACCCACTGAGATTCAAATACATGAAAAATTCCCATAAAATATATATGTAAGACTCCATACATCAATACATGTGTTGTTTGCTATCCTGTCAAATTAAGGAAATACAGGCCTTAAAAGTGTCTTTTCTAGCATGAAATGTTAACATTAATAACTGACTGAACAAACGAATGCTTTATAATCACGTGACCTGTAAATGACGGTGTCTGAGCAGAAATCACACTTCTGCTTCACTGTGGGTGAAAACTACACAGGAAACACTTGGTATTATTATTAACAGATACGAACAATAATCAGAATACCTTTACACATGGCATGGCTGAATGATGTGAACATATTTAATAAAATATTTATAACTCACCTTGTAGGCTGGAATGATATAGGGGCTGGATTGTGGAAGTTCTGTGGTTTATTGTTCAGGGTTTCATCTTTGTCTACATAATCAATGTGGGCAAAAACCAAGTTTTACCATTAATGGGAATAAACAGACTAGTTGACTTCAAACTATTCCTTACATGAGAATAAACATGCCTGTTTCAGAGCTGGCCGGTCTGGTCTGCTTCAGAGATGAGAATCCATTCAGATCAGGGCTAAAAAGAAAAAAACAACAACAACAAAAAAGTCAGTTATTACAAACCAGAGAAGAAAACAGAGTCAGTTCTTATTCAGAACAGTTAAAAAAAAAAAATACTGGAACAGTATGATTTTGATGATAAAAACCAATGTAGCAAACAACTAACTGGCTGTTTTAAATAAATCACCCATTCATTGTAGAGGATCCATTGGTGAGCAAGTAAAGTAATGTTACACTTCTCCAAATCTGATGAAGAAACAAACTCATCTACAATCTTGGATGGCCTGTGGGTGAGTGCATTTTCATTTATGGGTGAACTGTTCCTTTAAAGTACATTTAAATCACATTTACTGTAGTTTGGCGAACTTCTGCAGACGAAATCCAGCCATTTCAATAGGAATCCATAATTGTGAATTTCATGTGAGGACAAAAGATTTCCCCACGGATACATAGCAATGGATTCAATTTGGTTACAAGGGTTTGCCACATTCGAAACCAACAGAAAGCTGCTTGACTGGCAAGTGACTTCTGTGTGAGCTGTGCTTCAAAAATCTCTACATTATTGATTATAGACAATGAACCTTTATGCCTGCAAAAACATTGCCAAAATTTGAACAAAAAAAGGGCTTTGATGACTTTCAATTAAAAAAAATAAAAGTAAATAAAAATAAATAAATAATGCAACAGTGCAAATGGAAAGATAGGAGGATGAAAGATAGTTTCTGTATGTAGTGAAAACCATAAAACCACAAAAAGATGAACTTGTAGTGTAGCATCTATACTTAATGTATCATGCAGCTTGAAGTCAGTCAGTTTGTACATAATCTGTGACAAATATAGCAATTTAATGGAAAACGAATTGAGTAGTGTGGCATGTCTTTAAGCTATAGACTAAATCATAATAGTACTAAGATTAGATTACATTTACAGTATATTTAAGATTAAAAAAGACATTCTAAAATACATTCAGGCTATATTTCTTTGAATACATCAGTTTAACATATACTAACCTCTTGATTGCCATTCTTCCCTCTGATGAATCATCTTCCTCATCATCATCATCACTGTCCTTCAGGTCTCCATTGCACTGGACAGCACTGTTGTTCTGGGGGCTGATGGGAGTCTGGCTGAAGTCCATGGCATTATGCCTGCTGACTAAATCCTTCATCTTACTGGTAAGAACGTCTTCTGTAACCTCAACTCTCTGCTGTGAGGATGACGAAGGACTCTCAAACCTGTCAAACAAAAAAGAATGTGTTATATATATATATATATATATATATATTATATATATATATATATATATATATATATAATATATATAAAAGGAATGAGCACTGCGTTGGATAATGCTTAGGGGGAACTCTCTTCTGAATGCTAATACTAATAGGAATACTAATACTGTAGGTTGGTAAGCCACCTTCTCGAACGTGAATCTCAAGAAGGTGTTGTTGTCTGTGTTGAGGGAGTATTTGGATATGAATATAAGGATCTTTAAAATCCATTGATATGAACCAGTCCTCTGGGCAAAACTACATGCAGATCTGCAGTCAGCATCCTGAATGGATCTCAGGGGCCTGAGATCGAGGATGGGCCCGAGCCCACCATCTTTCTTTGGGACGAGGAAATAACTGCTGTAAAAGGCTTCCTCACTGTTCTCTGGCGGGACCGTTTGGACAGCTCCTTTCACCAGTAGACACAGCACTTTGGAATGGAGAACATAAGCATCGCTGTCCTGAAACTAATTTTGGACCACACTCATGAAAAAGGGATCCTTGCTGTAGTCTCTAGAACCCAACTCGACGTGCCCAGGTTGGCTTCCCAAGTCTCCAGCTGGGTGGGAGACTCGCAGCTCCCTGAAAGTCACTGGATCTGGGCCGGACTCATCCATGGCTTGAAGGAGTTTGGCCTGTAAAAACTGGAGGGCCGCCATAGTGTGAAGCGCAGAGCCCGCCTGTCCCACTGCAGAGTAGGCCCTACCCGCTAGGGCTGAGGTGGTTCTGCAGGGCTTGGAAGGATGAACAGCCGTGGCAGATTTTCCAGCTGTGGCCGGGCAGAGGTGTGCAGCGACCGCCTCTTCAAGAGGAGGGAGCTTCTAGTAGCCCCTTTGCTCTGCGCCATCAATGGAAGTGAGGGCTACGGAGGCAGAAGAGTGCATGCGGGCTGAGTAGGGGGGCGCGCCACGACTTGGTGAGTTCGGCATGAACTTCTGGAAAGAATGGTGCAGGTCTCTGATGGGGGGCTCTTAGGCAGCACCTTGGTGGGAGGCGTTCATCCAGGTGGCTGCAGGTGGGTTCTTCTGGGGCTGACCACTCCAAGCAGAGCTCTTCAACGGCCTTTGTGAGAATGTGGATGAGCTCGCTATCCACACTGGGCTGTACACCACCAGATTTTTTGGGCGGAAGAGAGTCGGGGCGCTTCACAGAGCAATCTGCATCAGAGTCCACAAGTGACATGTAGTCATTGGCAGCATTCTCTTTAGATCCTCTAAAGGTGACCATACAACTCACTCCAGACAAGGGGTGCTTATCCTCTTGGGAAAAAAGCATTGGGGAATCATGTCGCTGCGGGGAAGGCAAGGCATGCGGGACATGTGCTGGCCTGAGCTTGTTTGAGCCCGTCTGCTCAGCCTTTTGACTCTGCTGTTTCTTCCTCCGAGGCTCCTGGGAGGAGAGAAATGGGAGAGTGCGGGGGGCGGGATCGCCTTCACTGAAGAAAGCGATCTGTGAGTGTAGCAAGGCTAGACTCATGCTCTCGCAATGAGAGCAAGCCTTCTCTGTGAGCGCTGCCTCAGCGTGAACACAGCCCAGGCAAACAACGCACTCACTGCGCTCATCTGACTCATGCAGGGGTGCCCTACACGTGCAACATTTGTGGCACGTCATTTTGAAGCAAACACTGACAAAATTTGCTTCATCAGAAGGAGAAATTAGCTCTGCATTTTCTCTAGATGGCCACAGGCTCTTCTTCGGCGAGTAGCAGGCTTCTTTGCTCTTCGTAGTCCAGCGAGGAGATGATCTTCGTGCTGAAGGAGAAAGATTCTGATGAAATGGCATTCAGCGATGACTTATATAGACAGTTTGCTGCACAAACATTAACAAATCCAGCTTCACTATTCAGAAGAAGAGTTTCCCTCCTAAGCGTGATACAAAGCAATGTAGGAGACCGTTTCAAAAGGGAAAATATATTTCTATTTCTTTCTACTGTGAAATGTGACCTCAATATTTCTTCATGAAAAATAACAATAACTATGAAAAAATTCATGATGTACCTAATAATAGGTTTGATTTTTTTGACAAATTTAATATTTCTATTTCTTTCTATTGTAAACTGATCTGAGCAATAGTAATAAACCTGTCATCTGTCAAGTGCTGGAGTGTGTTTGTGTTCTCGTCTCTCTGGAAAACTCTCTTCAGCAGGTCCAAGTGCTGAGGATTATTGACACCAAACCCAGAAGCCAAGATCTCAGCATGGACATTATACTCATTAATGTAGGTCTTCAGACCAGGAACACGTGTCATGCGCACCTGCGCGAGGAGAACAAATGCAGAAAAGAGTGTTAGAATGTCTTTAGACTGGACCGGCAAAACCTTGTAAGGCCTCTGATCCAAATATCTTAAACGCCTATCATAGGATGAACCCAGACAGTATTTCCCACACTCATCACAACCCTGGCCTGATGCAGCTTCCCTTTGATCTTCTGACTGATGGCTCTGGTCACCTGAAATAAACATTTTGCTTTTCTAAAACAGCCGTTTATGTACAAACTGAAGAAATGTTTTCGTTCAGAAGGACTATCGAGACCTTCGGGTTCCAGTCCACCTCCCCGTCGACAGGTTGCACTCTGCACAGGTTGATCTCCACAGCCTGGCCTGGCGAATCCTGAAACTGAGGAGGAAGTTGGAGCAGCCGGTGTGATTTCACTTCCTGTGTGCGACCCTCGTCTATGAAGCAGACAGTGACGCTGCTGAATAGCTGCTCTCCTTTTTCCGGCACTTCAATCACACGCACCCTAGAACCAATATACAATCAAACAATTATTTCCCATGAACTTATGTTTTCAATTGACATGTAATTCATTCATTTACATACATAACCGTTCAAAAGTTTGGGCTAGGTAAACTTTGAATGTTTTTGAAAGAAGTGTGATTTGCTTACCAAGGCTGTATTTTATTTAATACAGTAAAAACAACAATAATCCTTAAAAAATGATTTTAAGTAACTGTTTACTATTTTAATTTATTTAAAAATGTAATTTCATCCTGTAATACAACACGTTACAACAGTTTTCAGAGTCACATGATGCTAATTTCCTTCTCAAGAAACATTTATCATTATCAATGTTTAAAACAGTTGTGCTGCTTAATATTTCCGTGGAAATTTGATATTTTTTTTCGTCATTCTTTGTTTAAAGGGGTCATTTGATGCTATTTAAATTTTTCCTTTCTCTTTGGAGTGTTATAAGCTCTTGGTGATTAAAGAAGATCTGTAAAGTTGCAAAGACTAAAGTCTCAAATCCAAAGAGATATTCTTTATAAAATTAAGATTCAACCACGCCCTCCTGAAATGGCTTGTTTAAACACGCCACCACATGTCTGTCACGATGTGGGAAGATTTGCATAACATTTCCAAATGTTTACGCAAAGAAAGGTGGCATAACTTTTATTCTCGCTGTTGCTGCCGGCACTATGTTGTGGAGAAGCTGTGTGTGTCGTTGTGAAAGCGAAACTACTTTGTTTGGCCTTCCAAAAGAGGACACAACTAGAAATCAGTGGTTAAGTTGTATTAACAACACTGTTCCAGAACAGATCAACCCAAATATTCAGATGTGTGCAGTGCATTTTATTGAGGACGCGAACTGTTTCATGTGAAGGTAGCCTACAATGCTGGTGTCTCTTTCTATAAAGTGGGGCAGTTCTGGCGCTTCTGACTCACAGCCTGTAAGTAGGTTTACATATGTAAAGGATTTGCTACTGATGATTCAAACGTGAGTTTTGAGCAGTGTAGAGTAGAGCTTGCCATTTGTCATTTCTCCAATCACAAATGCAGACATAAGTTTTATGTTTACATGGCACGTTGCGCAATGCAACGCGTAAAAAGACAGTATAAGTCATTATAATCAATAATTATGTCCCCACTTGATGCAACAAATGCCTTGTTTATAATGGGATTCATTGGTTTTATCTCATCGCGCCAGGACACATCAATGTATCAATGTATGGTAAGGGGCATAACATTTCCGTCACACACTTGAGGTATTCCGCCAATCACAATGCACTAGATAGCTGGCCAATCAGAGCACACCTCGATTTTCAGAACAATGAGCTTTGTAAAAATCGATGCATTTCAGAAGGCGGGGTATAGAAGAGAAAAAATAATCTACAGTATGTGGAAAATAATGTGTTTTGAACCTTAAACCACATAAATGCATTTCATTACACCAAATACACAAAATAATGTTCTTTTTAGCAACGTCATATGACCCCTTTAATATAAAGTTCAAAAGAACAGCACTTATTAGAAATATAATTATTTTGTAACATCATCTTTCCAATCACTTTTGTTTAATTTAATGCATAATTGCTGAATACAAGGGTTCTTTTCATAAAAAAAAAAAACTAAAAATAAATAAATTTCCAAACATCTGAAAGGTACTGCATGTAAAACATAAATAAAAGGTTTCCATAATGATGTGTATGTAAAGTGTCCCTCTAGAGGGCATCTGAGAGATTACCGGTGATAGATATTCTCCTCTTGAATGGCATATAACTCTCCCTTCAGCACTTCCACAGCACAGCGTCTCTCAATAGCGTAGTGTGCATTCATTTGAACAGCCAGAGTCTCATAACCATCGTCTTTCTGGCTCACGATACGGCCAGAGTACACATTCGCTGACTTTATGCACAGCGGCAAAACCTTTTGAAAGTCGCAAGAAACATTTACAGTCAACTGCTAATAGAAGGGTTGTTGAATGATTGTATTAAGCCAAAATTTGCCAAATTCCTTGCAATTACACATTTTACAACAGATTCCTTTTTAATGACTGAATTCCAGATGTTTTTCACATCTTAGAAATCATAAAGCCAAAAACCATGTATTTTACAAGTTCTTTTAACTAACCATGACAGTCCCAGAGTCAGGGTGCTTTGGATGATCCAGGGATTCGTTGATCATGTGTCTATCTGGACAAACTGTGCTGTCTCTGTTGAGAGTGAGAATCCATTTTCAAGTTACATAGCAGCATGTTTACAAATGATGTATTACTTCTTACAAATAACTACTTGCATTTAACACTGTTAACACATGGTGGAAGTGCTACAACGAAGCAGAGACCTGCAGAAGCCGAAGCTCTTGAGCGAGTTGCAGAGGGGTCTGTCTGTCTTCTGCTCCTCTTTGGCCTGCTGGATGCCCAGAGCAAACTGTAGCAGCTCAGGGGGCAGAAGAGCGCCGCTTCTCCTCAGGTACCGCAGGACGCCACACACGTGACGGGCGTTCAGCTCCGACAGCAGCAACACGGACTGAGCTGCAGGAGAGGAGCTCTCGGCATGATCCTGTTCGGGACGTTACGAAGCAAAGCTTACATCACACTCTCTTATATAGAACGCATATAGAAATATTCAGAAAAATGCACAGAACAAGATAAACCAAAGCAAGTACCATTTCTGGAATGTTTCTGAAATTCTCTGACAGGCAGAACAGGCGACTGCCAAAGAGTTTGGGGGAGCTGGGGAACCCATAATGCACCACACATGTGGCGTCCCGGATCCCGAGAGCCTTAAGGCAGTCATTGGTGGTAACTAAAGGAGGAATGAGAGTAACACTGAATGCTAATCATGATTTGAGCCTGCGCGATTTCTAAATCACTTTATAGCACGATTTTCTGCAGCCCCAACCTCCCGCACTCCATGCTATCCAATCCAATCAGAATGCAGCGCGCCTTAATGGAGGTCGAGAACAGAACAGACTGGGCATATGCCTCCGTAACTCCAGGTTCACACACTGTCTGTGATGCGTATTTTTCCTGAGCCCATGTTAATGGATCAGAGCATTCACACTGCACGCAGAAAAATATGCGAAAAATGTGAACAGAAAAGGTTAGAAATAGAAAGGTGCAAAAATAATTAATATCTAGCACATGAGCATAGAGAGAGTTGTGAGTGCACAGGACGCAGTTTGAGCGAGTGGATCTCCGGGTGAGAGCAGCATGTATCTGAGAACACACGTCTGGTTTTGTGACTCGCGAGAGATTCGCGCTCGTGCATTATTTTAATGTGCTTTCGCGTTACAATAACTCGCTCTAGCTGCTGCTTCTGCACTGCATACACATACTGTATACGCACTGCAGACGGAGTACGTATGAACCTGTATAATGCATAACAAATATATTTCAACATCTGAGGCACCGCTACAATGAGCTCTATGACCAATGTATGGCAAAAAATAAAAATAAAAATCCCTGGACATTGGATTTATTTATTTATGCCATATGTCTAAACATTTTGTAACACCTTTACTTAGTGATTATTTTGACTTATATCTGTTCTAGAGACATTTTACAACTTTTTGATAAAGCTCTAATTGGTTTTCTTTTGGAAATATGTCAAATTCATACTGAATGCTTTTATGACTCTAAAGCATGTCTCTGTATGTCAAAATCGTGATATCGCGATAGGTTTTTTTGTCCATATCGCACGGCCTTCTAGGAATGTCTTCGGTAGTTTTTTTTTTAACTACTACCTTATGTATGGTACGATAAGTCATATATAGTAATTATCGTGACAGGCATATAAGCAACAACCTATTAAGAATCTATACAAAACGTTCTCTAAGGATTATGTTTAAGTATCGTTATAACCTAAACAAACCTTTCCAGAATTTGCAAACTGATTTTTTTAAACAACCTACTGAATACATATTCTGAATGTTCTCTAATGATTATTTTTAGGTTTTATTTTTAAATCCATGAACTAAGCTTTCCAGAACAATAGATGGAGTTTTGTGTGTGATAATCTAATTATTTGTAATAACTTACTTAAAAAAAACGTACATATCAAATCTGGGTTATGTTATTTTGTGTTAATGATTTTTCTATTTTCTTTTTAATAATTAAATCCTTTTTTAATTTTTAATTTTTTTTTAATGAGATTTATGGCTTATGGTTACCAAACAATAAATAAAGAAGTCAAGTCAAGCCAAGGTTGCTTTATTGTCAATTCTTCCACATGTACAGCACATACATATAGAAATTGAAATTGCGTTACTCTCAGACCCTTGGTGCATACAGATAACACTAAAATTACAGTAAAAATACAGAGAGATACAGATTAAATATAAAATACAACTATACAAATAAGAGCATGTAAAAAAAATTCAAAAATAAAGTTAAAGCAGCACAAGGCACATGGCAGATAAGAGTGCAAACCATTGAAGTAAACAAACAGTGCAGATAAAATGATTGTAGTTCAAAAGAGCTTATTCATTCTGATTAAAGTGACAAAGAGCTCAGAGAGCAGTTCTTTATTTGAACTGACTGAAGAGGTAGTTGAATGAGGTAGTGAGCAGACCAATGCTGCACAAAGTGTCTGGTGCAGGTCACAATTTGTTAGTGGGAGGGGGGAGTGTAAGGACCTGGGGATGTGGGAGCTGTGGTGGGGGGCGGGGGGCAAGAAAGGGGAGGGGGTTCATAGTTTAGTGGAGCCTGGGGCAAAAGGGGGGGGGGGGCAAGGGACTTCAGCTTCCTGACAACCTGATGAATGAAACTGTCCTTCAGTCTGCTGGTCCTGGCCTGGAGACTCCGCAGTCTCCTCCCTGATGGCAGCAGACTGAAGAAGCTGTGTGATGGGTGAGTGGGATCACCTGCGATGCAGAGGGCTCTGCAGGTGAGACGGATTCCGTAAATGTCCTGGAGGGAGGGGAGAGAGACACCAATGATCTTCTCAGCTGCTCTCACTATGCGTTGAAGGGTCTTCCGGCACGACGCGTTGCAGGCGCCATACCACATAGTGACGCAGCTCGTCAGAATGCTCTCGATGGTGCCTCTGTAGAAGGTGCACATGATGGGGGCCGGGGCTCTGGCTCTTCTCAGTTTGCGGAGGAAGTAGAGACGTTGCTGTGCTTTCTTGGCCAGTGCTGCGGTGTTGTAGGTCCAGGAGAGGTCCTCTGTGATGTGCACACCCAGGAACTCGGTGCTGCTCACTCTCTCTACAGTCGCACCGTTGATGGTCAGAGGAGCATGCTGAGTGTGCACTCTCCTGATGTCAACAACAATCTCCTTCGTCTTCTCCACATTCAGAGAAAGATTGTTGTTACTTCACCACCCGGCCAGGCGGCTCACCTCGCTCCTGTAGTTTGTCTCATCTCTGTTGAGACCCACTAGTTGTGTCATCGCAAATTTAATAAAGAGGTTGGAGTTGTGTGACGGTGTGCAGTCGTGGATGTGTTACTGCCAACCCGTACTGCCTGAGGTCTTCCAGTCAGAAAGTCCAACAGCCAGTTGAACAGCAAAGTGTTGAGCCCCAGCTGGACCAGTTTGTGAATGAGCTGTTGAGGGATGATTGTGTTGAATGTTGAACTGAAGTCTATGAACAGCATTCTGACGTATGAGTCTTTTTTGTCTAGATGTGTGAGAGCTGAGTGGAGGGCAGTGGCGATGGCATCATCGGTCGAGCGGTTGGACCGATATGCAAACTGGAAGGGGTCCAGGGAGGGGGGAAGGGGGAGGGCAGACTTGATGTGGTGCATGACTAGCCGTTCAAAGCACTTCATGAGAATAGGAGTAAGTGCAACTGGACGGTTGTCATTGAAGCAGGATGGAGATGGCTTCGTTGGGACTGGAATAATGGTGGTAGCTTTGAAGCATGTGGGAACAACAGCCTGACTCAGTGAGATGTTGAAAATGTCTGTGAAGACATCAGTGAATTCCACTGCACAGTTTCTCAGTACACGCCCAGGAAAGTTGTCAGGACCCGGAGCTTTGTGTGCGTTGATCCTGCTGAGGGATCTCCTCACGCTGTCCGGGGACAGCGTCATCACCTGTTTGCCGGCAGGAGGTGGAGTCTTCTGTGCAGTGGTGCGCTGTTTTGTTCCTCAAAGTGAGCGAAGAAGGCGTTCAGCTCATTTAGCAGGGAGATGGTGCTGTCACAGGTCCATGGTGGGGGCTTGTAGTCCATAATTGTCTGTATCCCCTGCCACAGGCTCCGATTGTCTCTGCTGTCGCTGAATCGATGGGCTATCCTCCTGGAGTAATGTCTCTTAGCCTCTATGATGCCACGGGATAGGTTGGCCCTACATGTCCTCAGGCCCACCTCATTTTCAGCTCTGAAGGCAGCGTTCCGATCCTTCAGGAGTCTGTAGACCTCCCCTGTCATCCACGGCTTCTGGTTGGCCCGGACAGTGATGGTCTTTGTGACTGTTATATCATCAATACACTTGGTGATTTAGGCAGTGACAGTCTCTGAGTACTCTTGGAGGTCAGTGTTGTTATTGTATGTCGCAGCCTGCTTAAACATATTCCAGTCAGTGGTGTCAAAACAGTCTTGAAGAGCCTCTGACGACCCCTCCAGCCACACTTGTATTTGTTTGTGAACTTTTTTGGTGACTTTAACGAGCGGTCTGTATGTAGGCATTAGCATGACAGTGATGTGGTCTGAGGCACCAAGGTGGGGGAGGGGGAGGGCCTTGTAATCTCCTCTCGGGGTGTTGTTACCCCGTGTTGGAAAGTCTATGTGTTGGTGTATTTTTGGGAACACACTCTTTGAGTCTGCGTGGTTGAAATCCCCAGCTAAAATGAGAAAAGCATTAGAGTGGGCTGTCTGCTGCTCACTTATATGCTGGTTCAGTTCATTTAGTGTCTCGCTTCTGGGAGGGATGTATACAGCAACGAAAAGTGTGGCTGTGTATTCCCTCGGTAGATAGAACGGCCGGCACTTAATAATCATAAACTCCACCAGGGGTGAGCAGTGTTTGCAGACCACAACAGCCTCTGTATCAGCATCACTGATGTAAACACAAAGCCCACTGCTGCGGGTCTTACCTCCCTCGACGAGAACTCTGTCCGCTCGATAGCATGTCAGCTGATCAAGAAGAATTGCGCAGTCCGGAACACTGTTGCTAAGACCATGTTTCCGTGAAAACAAAAACACAACAGTCTCTTACAGTCCTCTGAGTTGAGCATAGTAGTCGGATGTAGTCCAGTTTATTGTCCAAAGAGCGTATGTTAGCCAGTACGATGGTGGGGCTAGCCGGCTTGTGTCGGCTAGCCGTTAGCCTAGCCCGGATACCTCCACACTTACCTCTCTTCTGCTTCCTCTCACGCCGCTTGTGGCGCCTCCGCTGTTGGCGAGATGCAGTAGTGGGGGTTGGTGATGGTGTAAGCCTCCGGACCAGACAGAGATCCCACAGCTCTTCCGCGTGCGCAGAGTTTAACTCTAAAAATGTGGTTCTGCCGACATCGAGCAGAAACTCATGACTGTATGGGAGCTTAAATACAGGTACAGGTAGACGCGATAAAGATGTACAAAAACACTGCGACTCACAAGACAAAAAACAGAGAGCGAAGCCGCTGCGTGTGGATGTGACGCCATCTTGGTTACACTATCTAATAAAGCTTACATACACTAATTATTGACATATAGATGATAAAGGATAACAGAGATTAAAGGAATGTTCTCCAAACCTAAAGGGGACATTTTATTTACATACAGACACTTTTTTTGGCTAACCAACAAAATGTCTGCTTATAAAAATTATTCCCTGGAAAGAAACAAATAACTTAAAAACAAAAAAACCTTAAGACAGCTGAATTGTCACATTACGAATAGTTACCCAGAATGACATGCGTCCCACGGCCGATGGCTTTTCTCCACTGATCACAAAGTCAAACTGATCCGTCACACCTTCATGAGCTTTCAGTGTGAAGACAGCAGTGTTGACTACAGCCTGAATGACAGATGTGCATTACAGTAAAATCCATCAGAATCAGAGGCTATTAAGTGGACATTAGTGGTTCAAAATACTGCCATAATCTCACATAGCAAACATTTTAACTGCCAGTAGAAAATGGACAACCTCTCGTGAAATCATTCTGTAATGTTAAGCATGATCTTCATCACCACAGAGGAATGATTGGGTTCTTAAATCTGATTGGTGGATCATGGAATTCCGTACCTTATACACATGCTCGGTCTCCTCAGCAGAGTTGGTAATTACTTACTGAGGCTTGTGTATATCAGTCTGAGCACAGCGTTCATCTGTGGCCTCGGCTCTGATACGCCATCCTCTGCCAATCTGAATCAAACCACAGAAAGAGGAGTTTAACTGGCAGACACACACAAACTGCCATACCACTGTAAACGCACACTTACAGTATCCGTTCCAGCATTGCGGGTCAGTTTAGAGACTCGAGGGTTAACCTGAGACAGCATGTCTGCTTCCTCTGACACTTGTGGTTTCTGCCTCTCCAGATGAGAAACTTCTTCTGCTTCTGAATGAGAAACAAAAGGAAATTTTACGTGATGTTATTTCACAAAAAATGCAATTAACCATCTGCCACAATAATGTAATATCTCTGAATATCATCGCATTGCTCAGCAAACACTAATATGCGATATAGGCCTATTTTGTTGTTGCTTGAATTGAATTCAAGCAATTGATGCCAAATTGCCAATAATTTGAAAGTGAAAATAAAATGTGCACAGCGCTTTTCCAAACTATTTAAAAGTGAGGAAAAGAGGGAAAACACAAACGAATTTTCCTCACTGACACAACCCTAACACACAGACACATTAAAATGATATTAACCCCTACAATAATTGATGTTCACATTATTTTGTCATTCATTCATTCATAAGCATGACCTGTCTGACGATCATCTTTCTGCTCTTTTCTGGTGAGAATGGAGAACGGTGGAGGTTTGACAGGACAGCATCCTTTCATTTCTAAGAGCTGTTGAGGGCTGGAGTAGATGTCCCACGCCAGGCTGACAGGAGCACAATCTCTGTTCCTGTTCCCTTCCAGCGCACTGGACTCCTCTTTCATGAAACAGGCAAACTTCTTCGCCATGAGCTCATGGTTCACACAGAGCTACACAAAGACATTTAAACCAAATCATCTTCAGTCCATGACAACTTTGTGTTTTGAGGATGGCAAAATAATGTAACGTGAACATATTTTACTTTTGTGTTATTGACAGTCAAGTAGAGTTCAATGGCAGAGCAGCCTGCCTGCGTTTCACACAGAACGGCCTCAACCAGAGTCGACACTAAAAACAAAACAGAGTCTCAGAAATCACTAAATACTCACAGGAATCATTTAAAGGGTTAGTTCACCCAAATATTAAAATTATGTCATTAATGACTCACCCTCATGTCGTTCCAAACCCGTAAGACCTCCGTTCATCTTCGGAACACAGTATAAGATATTTTAGATTTAGTCCGAGAGCTTTCTGTCCCTCCATTGAGAATGTATGTACGGTATACTGTCCACGTCCAGAAAGGTAATAAAAACATCTTCAAAGTAGTCCATGTGACATCAGAGGGTCCGTTAGAATTTTTTGAAGCATCGAAAATACATTTTGGTCCAAAAATATCAAAAACTACTACTTTATTCAGCATTGACTTCTCTCCCGGGTCTGTTATGAGCGCGTTCACCTCACATCCGGTTCGCGAACGAATCACTCGATGTAACCGGATCTTCTTGAACCAGTTCACCAAATCGAACTGAATCGTTTGAAACGGTTCGCGTCAACAATAAGCATTAATCCACAAATGACTTAAGCTGTTAACTTTTTTAACATGGCTGACACTCCCTCTGAGTTCAAATAAACCAATATCCCGGAGTAATTCATTTACTCAAACAGTACACTGACTGAACCGAGCCAGATAACGAACGAAACATTGACTCGTTCTCGAGTCAAGAACCGTTTCTGTCGGACGCGTCTGATTCGAGAACCGAGGAGCTGATGATACTGCGCATGGGTGATTCAGACTGACACACAGCGCGTCTGAACTGAACTGGTTCTTTTGGTGATTGATTCTGAACGGATTCTGTGCTAATGTTATGAGCGCGGGTAAACCGAAGGCTTGAATCAAGGGCAATCATCGCCAATGAAGTCATTACGTCGAGCGCAAAAGAACTTGTGAACCGTTTTCGGCAACCGGTTTATTGAATCAAACTGTCCGAAAGAACCGGTTCGCGGAGAAGAACAGAACTTCCCATCACTACCGGTGATCCGAAAACCGATGCAAACCGGTTCTTGACTCGAGAACGAGTCAATGTTTCCGTTCGTTATCTGGCTCGGTCATCAGTTCAGTCAGTGTACTGTTTGAGTAAATGAATTACTCCGGGATATTGATTTATTTGAACTCAGAGGGAGTGTCAGCCATGTTAAAAAAGTTAAACAGCTTAAGTCATTGGTGGATTAATGCTTATTGTTGACGCGAACCGTTTCAAACGATTCAGTTCGATTTGGTGAACTGGTTCAAGAAGATCCAGTTACATCGAGTGATTCGTTCGCGAACCGGATGTGAGGTGAACGCGCTCATAACAGACCCGGGAGAGAAGTCAACGCTGAATAAAAAGTCGTAGTTTTTGATATTTTTGGACCAAAATGTATTTTCGATGCTTCAATAAATTCTAACGGACCCTCTGATGTCACATGGACTACTTTGAAGATGTATTTATTACCCTTTTGGACGTGGACAGTATACCGTACATACATTCTCAATGGAGGGACTGAAAGCTCTCGGACTAAATCTAAAATATCTTAAACTGTGTTCCGAAGATGAACGGAGGTCTCACGGGTTTGGAACGACATGAGGGTGAGTCATTAATGACATAATTTTAATATTTGGGTGAACTAACCCTTTAAGTCATAGTAAGTTTATTTAGTTGTGTCTCAAGTAGCATGTTACTGTACATTTGATAAACGTATTTCATGTAAACTACCCAAATATTTCACATTAAGTTACTATTGTTAATGTATATCCAATTTGAAGTGAGATACCAACCCCTCCTTCAGTTCAGCAGGCTTTAGTTTCTAGACGTCTAGGTCGACCTAATGGTATAAGAGGTTCATTTTCACTCTCAGGTTCTCATGTTCCTCTGGACTGTCCGGCTGAATGCCTGGTCCTTTCAGAACCTGAGCCCACAGACATCCGGGATCTTCAGTCTGACACAAGACAGAGTGTGTGCGTGATATTTACATTTTATGAAGTGGTCTGTATGTGGTCTGTATACACACACACACACACACACACAGAGAGATACAAAGCAATATAGCTTTCTTTTTCAATATGTTTATGAAGGCAAAAACGGCAATAATGCTCAGTGGTATCTTTGGTGACATGATGACATTATATTTTGTCAGCAACCCCAAATTTGATAAATAATTATATTATTAGAAATAAGCCAATACTGTGCTGCACTACTGACAAAGAATCTTTTTTTGTCTACTGAAAAATATGACTTGACCTGATTGGGGGGGGGGGCACTTCAATGCAAACACAGAATTATAAATAAATCAAAAAATGTTTTGAAAATGTCACCCAATTTTCTTTAGTTAACAATTAACAGTGCCACATATTTCACATCTCAACAAGTGCCTTACTATCAGGGTTATTATGATTAACTAAAAACAAAAAAAAAAAGTATTTTATATTTTACTTATTATTTTTTTTTTTTTTTAACTTGAAATAAACTACTAGTTGCCCTAGGGAACATTTCTCATTTTCTTTAACTTGATGTACTACAATAAATGAAACTGAAATAAAGAATAATAATAATAAGCATAGACATTAAAAAAGATCAAAAGAATTACTTTAAAATTAACTTTTAAACTAATAACAATTTCAAACTAAACTATTTTAAAAACTAATTCAAAATAATAAATAACAGTATCTTAACAATGCTGAAATAATGATGTTTGCTTCATTTATGATAGAAACCACTGTCGTGTAGTGCTTCACCTTGATTATTTGTATTTCTAACATTTCTTCAGTTTCCACAGCAAAGCCTGCAAAAGAGTGAAGAAGCATAAGATAAAACGCATTAAAAAGCTCATACAATATTAATCACAAGACGTCAACAGTCAGTGTGCATCTCACGAAAACTGTTTTATTAGGATGCTCTGAGCGACTTAAACTGGGTCATACATAAAATAAATCACATCACATTTCAAACAAATTCTGCAATTACTCCTGTTGATGTAAAATGACTGAAAGACAATTCTATAATAATTCTACAAGAAATTACTCCTGCAAGAGCTATGCAGCTAGTGAACATGTGTTTTAACAAACAAGACAATTACTGTAAATATGAAAAAAACTTTTATGTTGTTGTTGTTTCAAATGGCAGTCAAATTTGTATTATTTGTTGAAATATATGACATCAAAATGGTCCAAATGAAGCTCTCTCAGCTTGTTTGCGTCAAATTCGGGTCCAACCATGAGTTTAGGACGAGGCAATTTGCTGATTCACGCAAATTAGGAGTATTTAAGAAAACTGTTGGGAAAAAAAACTAAACAGTTAAAGTGAAATCACACTCACAAAGGGTTTGCTGCCATTTAAAAAAGCTGTGTCGTTCCTGAGAAGCTAAGGGAGTAACAAGGAGGCAGTACAATTGTATTTATACAACGGCTAATAACAAATAAACAAGCTAATATAGATTAACTTACATTTTAGACACAATATTGGCAATTACGTTGTCTTCTTTCCAAACGAAGACACAGCAGAACCGCTGCACTTGAATTCGTTCCTGAAACTCTTCAACGATTCGTTGATTTTGAACAAAACTGTTGAATGACTGATTCAATGACTCGTTTGAACGAATCGGTTGAATGAACCATTGACGGTCTTAAAACCCTTAAAACGGTCATTTGTTTCCACCTACCGGAGTAAAAACATTAAAACCAGCGAAACGTCCAAGTTTGACCAATCACATGACTGTTTTTAGTAATTAACTGCATTCATTTGTTTCTTATGGTTTATAAATATTCCTGTATGCAAACTGTGGAAGCTTAGGGAATTATGTTATTAGTTTGTCTTGGTATCGGTTGTGTATTTTGAAGACTTTCATGCCAGCTCTACTCTCACAGGGGTCCGTCATACTCTGTAGCCAATCAGATGCAAGCTTGCCATTCAACCAATCATAACGCTCTGAGAGTGCAGCAGGGACTCAACGAAAATGGCTTTGTGCATTACATTTTGGCAAGGGGCATAAATGACATGATGATAAATAAAACTATTTATATGTAAAGATTCAGTTAAGAGGCTTAAATGTGGATGCAAAGAGACTTGTCAATTCAGGGGAGGGTACTTCAGTCAAAAGCTAAATGAATTTCCAGATCAGTCTGCATATGAAGGGTTCATTTGCAAAAACATACTTTCAATGAACATTATTTTTGTAAATTAGCTGTATTTGTTTAAGTTATTATTACTTAATCAAAACAACCCAACTGCAGTTTGATATTACTTGGAATGCGCAATAAAAAAAGAAGTGATTTCTAAAAAAAAAAAAAAAAAAAAAGTACTTGCAAATTAACTCTTCAAATGTATTCTTATCCTTTAATGTAAGTCACCAAAAAAAAAAAAAAAAAAAAATATTAAATGCTTTTTGGTTTTATTTGGTAGTAACTAGAGTTACTACCTCTAGTTCCTTAAAGGGTTAGTTAACCCAAAAATGAAAATTAGGCCATAAATTACTCATCCTCAAAGCATCCTAGGTGTATATGACTTTCTTCTGTCAGATGAATCCAGAGTTATATAAAAAATTGTTTTTGATCTTTCAAGCTGTTTCATGCCAGTCAGCGGGTGTTACAGTGCATCAGTCCAAAAGAAATTAAATAAAAAGCACCCATCCATTAAAAAAAAGTGTCTCACGTGGCTCTGGGGGGTGAACAAAGTCCTCCTTTAGCGAATCGATACGTTTTTGTAAGAAAAATATCCATATTCAAAACGTAATAGTCAATTTAATCTAGCTTGCACCAACAGTTGTAAATGGAAGCAGTTCTGGGGGAATGACTTATGAGGTCAGCTTTGCGCCGCTCAGAAGTAACGCACAACGGTCATGGATTAAAAGTACAAAATGAGGATTTGTAAAGAAGTCAGTCAGAGGATTTTGATATAAGCCAAGAAGAGACTGCTTTTCCTTTGCTAAAGTAAGGAAACTTTGCTTCCTTAGATCCTGTTAACAAACGTTGGTTTTCACGAGACTCACCGGCGCATGTGCAACACTGACCTCTACGTCATGCTCCCAGAGCTGCTTCTGTGTACAACTGTCAGCGCAAGCTAGATTAAAGTGATTATTGCGTTTTGAATATGGATATTTTTCTTACAAAAACGCATCAATTCACTACAGGAGGCCTTTGTTCACCCCCCGGAGACACGTGACATTTTTTATTATGGATGGGCACTTTATTTCATTTCTTTTGGACTGATGCATGCAACACCCGCTGACTGGCATGAAACAGCTTGAAAGATCAAAAACAATATATATATATATATATATATAACTCTGACTGGATTCGTCTGACAGAAGAAAGTCATATACACCTAGGATGCCTTGAGGATGAGTAATTTATGGGCTAATTTTCATTTTTTGGGTGAACTAACCCTTTAAATGCAAAAGAGTGAGAAAACAGCTTATCTGAGGACCACATTCAGCATTAAGACCACATTTAAATTTGAAGAAATCACAGACCGAACTTCTAGATCCACAACTGGACCTTCAAAGTTGCAATTAAGATAAATTAAGAATATTTAAAAATTTAATTGAAAAAGCAGCTATTTTTTCATACTTTTCAGGTCAGTAAATGTGGAAATCTATGAAGACTACGAATAAATCCAAACCTTGACAAATCTAGAATTAAATAAAAGGAATTTTATTTAGGATCTTTTAAAATGTATTTTAAGAACTTTGTGATGGTTGTAAACATCCAAAGTTTTTGATCATTCTAAAAAATAATGAACAAACAGCAACATGACAACATTCAGAAAATTGTGCTGGGGTGTTTTAAGTTGAAAGCTGCTGCTTGAGGAGATTTCTTGGACTCATCAGAGTCTGATGTACACATGAAACATATTTTTGGAGAAAGTCTTGACAAATGCAAACACTGTTTGGTGAGTCCAGTGTTTCTGTTTGGTTGGCTGCTCACTAGCTCCCTCTGTAGGTGCTGTTTGAGAATTTGCTGACCAGCAGTGGCACATGAATGCTCTGATCAGCATCGCTTATAGTGAAGACAATCTAAATGAAAGAGTTCAGTGACATTACTATCATGTCTGATATTCAGACTGCGTAAATACAATCTCTCCTACATCAGTTCACTACTATTCTTTCTTATGAATGACACAACAGCACCAGTTTGAATCATAGATTGATGGTTTTCAGACCCAGAGACCTCTATTATTTAAAGGGGTCATATGATGCTGCTAAAAAGAACATTATTTTGTGTATTTGGTGTAATGCATGTGTTTATGCAGTTTAAGGTTAAAAAAACACATTATTTTCCACATATTGTACATTATTGTTTCACCTCTATGCCCCGCCTTCTGAAACACGTAATTTTTTAAAAAGCTCATCTTTCAGAAAAGTGAGGTGTGCTCTGATTGGGCAGCTATCAGTGCGTTGTGATTGGCTGAATACCTCAAGCGTGTGACGGAAATGTTACGCCCCTTAACATACTGTGATGCTGTGTGTCCCGGCGCGATGAGACAAAACCAATGAAACCCATTACAAACGAGGCATTTATTGCATTCAGTGGGGACATAATTACTGATTATAATGACTTATACCGTCTTTTTATGTGTTGTGTTGTGTATCGCGCTGCATAAACATAAAACCATGTCTGCATTTTTGATCAGAGAAACAACAAACAACATGTGCTACTCTACACTGCTCAAAACTCACGTTTGAATCATCAGTGGCAACTTATTTAAATATGAAAACATACTTACAGGCTGTGAGTCAGAAAGGCCAAACTGTCCTTGCAAAGTTGTAACTGCCCCACTTTATAGAAACAGACACCGTATTGTAGGCTACTCTCACAGAAAACAAACCTCCTCCTCTGTAAAATGCGCTGCACACATCTGAATATTTGGGTTGAACTGTCCTGGAACAGTGTTGAAATACAACATAACCACTGATTTCTAGTTGTGTCCTCTTTTGGAAGAACAAACAAAGTAGCTTCGCTTTCACAACGAAACACACAGTGTCTCCACAACATGGTGCCGACAGCAACAATACTACAGCAAGAATGAAAGTTGCATCTTTTATTCTTTTATTTGGGCGGCATTATGCAAATCTTCCCACATCGTGACGTAGACATGTGGGGGCATGTTAGAACAAGGCGTTTTAGGGGTGTGTGGTTGACTCTTAACTTTTATAAAGAATATTTATAAATTTGTTTATTTGTAAATTTGTATGTAATGTTTCTTTAAGAACATTAACTAACATCGTAACATAACTAACATTATGTATTGCTTAGATCATTAGTCAACAAGTAGTTAATAGTTAAAATGTCATGAAAATAGAAGTTCAATCATCTCCCCTAATGTGCTGATTCAAAACCCTGGTGACTAAATAATGACTTTTAACACTTTTATTAAAATTCTGTCCTTAATATTTTATTTAGAAAAAGAAAACATTTGAGTCTGTATATCAACATTCTGTACATGAATGCATTTTTTATTTCTGTTAGTGATACATTCACAATGCAACTGACAAAGTGATACAAACAAAACAGCATTCCACAATATTTTTCATAAATCACAGTAATATATTACAAAAACGTATATTACAAAAAAAAAAACATTCAGCAGGAAATCACTATTTTATGACTTATTTAAAAAGAAATAAAAAAGTAAGTGTATGACCTTGACTACATTTTCACATGAAGAAAAAGACATATTCCTATCATACAGTAAATCTAGTCATAAAACTAAACAGGCCAGAGTGATTAATGGGGAAATATTTACATATCACTTGCACTGACCAAACACCATGTGTAGTTAACAGCAGAGGTAGATGGTAGTCATTGGGCCAATTCCAAAGTTACGAATTATGTAACAGTTATTTGAATGACATTTGGGTTTAAATAAGTGTTTATGTACATTTTAAATCTCATAAATATACATAATTGAACTATTTTTTCAATATACCAGGGTCTATCAGTTGATATAGATGTAGATATCATTATTGGCATCATTTAATAACCCATATCAGTTGAGCTCTTGTGTAGAACCATAAAATAACTTATGTAGGATATTTGCAATAACAAGTGTGTGGACGCTATACAGTAATTTTATCCTGCTCTTGAGTCGTATCAGTATTTTACTGACTGAAATCATGGAAAAAACAGCTTGTGTTCATATAATTCATAAAATCATCAGCAGCTTTTGATGACACATAGTTTTTTTCTGGTGTGTATAAACGGCTGCTCCACAACTGGATTCAAACTGGATTCATGTTCACTTTACATGATGACAATTTCAGCAGATCTGGATATTTGGAACTGATCCAAATATATTTCCTGATCGTTTTCTTTACATCATCATTAGAGATCCTGTGACTTTTACCCAAAACTTGGTATCTGAATTTGGAATCTGTGAGAAAGAGCAACAGAACATTTAGAGGGGAACAACAGTTTGGCAGTTAGTTAAAAAAAAAAAAAAAAAGGTTCCAATTTACCTGAAACTGTCTTTACATGTAGAGCAAATCTGATTCATAGTAATTAACCTAGAAAACACATGATGGATTAATGCCATGGATAGACTGTAAACGGCAAATATTTTTATAGCATTATACCATTTTTTAATATCCTATAATATTGTTGAAAGATGTTTTATTCAGTCAAACAGTTAATCAATCGATCAATCAATCAATCAATCAACCAACCTATCAATAACAATAAAAAGTTTGCTTTGTAAGCCTGATTCAAAATCTACATTTAATTTAAATTCGTCATGATAACCACAGTCTACATCAAAATGCCATAATTACTGCAAGAAACCTGTCATTTCATTCCACAATTATAAGATTGACAACTGTAATGCCCAAAAATTGGATTCTTATAAAAGTAATGTGAAAAATGTCGTTCTCAATAAGTAACTTAAAAAATAACAAACAATAACAGCATTTTTGATTGAATTGTAAAGTGTGTGTGTGTGTGTATATAACCTATATGTAAATGCATATCCATACACATTACTTAATTAGAAAAAGTCATGATTAAAATGGTCATAAATCTCTCAATGAAATTAATAATAGTAATATTAATAATTCAGATTAATTACAAATGCATTCAAAAACTCTTAATGCTTATAAAATATATTTCTTGTGTGTGTGTGTGTGTGTGTGTGTGTGTGTGTGTGTGTGTGTGTGTGTGTGTGTCCTTCAGTAATCTTCAGAATGTTTAATTTCACCACGTTTGACAGTGGCCACAATTTCTTTAACTTTGAAAATTTGACAGTAAATTTGTAAAAAAAAATAAAATAATAAAACCTTACTTTATGGGTATGATTTATGTTTGAGTAAGAGTTGAGCATTAGCCATTGTGTGTGTGTGTGTGTGTGTGTGCTTACATGCTCTCTGTCTTCATCACTGCTGTCTGCAGTCTGTGGGCTCTGTGTGTCTCTGTCTGTCCTCGGGGGAAGAGGGCTACCAGACGAATTGTCCGCACTGCTCACAGAGCCATGGAGCGGAGAGAACACCACACCATCTCCTGAGTTTCACACACACACACACACACACACACACACACACACACACGCTAAATGACATACAACTGAAGATTAAGGACAGAAGAGCTGCCAAGGCCCTGAAGCAACACCCCTTTCAGTGGCCCCACTTGCAGAAAATGTGAGACATAATGTCCGAATAATGACAAAAAACATAAAAAATATGAGCCGTTCGGAGACCCCACTGGCCTGGTTCATAATCCACCTTTGCAAGGTGCATCTGATGATGAAAGAAGTGGTGTTTTACCGGACAGCTCTTGGCTTTGAGGGTCCATCCGCTCCAGACTGTCCAGCAGCTCATCTATCTGTGATTTAATCACCGTCAGTTCTTTCTTAATGCACACCAGCTCCTCCATTCTTACTGCAGAGAGACGGGGTTAGCAAGCATTAATGTTATGTTCAGTGACACTAGTGACAAACTAATCGAGACAGTATTGCCAAACATATTGCATTTCCATTTGCCACCACTAGAGAAGCAGAAATGACACACTGCAGCTTTAAATAAAGACGTAAAGACATCTGAGATGTAGCCTAGCAGTTAGCACACAAAAAATAATGGATTTTGTGATGTCATGTGATGTCAAGTATGTCATTTCTGTGCAAGTAGAAGCACCAAATGAACTGCAAAAATAACGGTTTCCAAAAAAGTTTCCCAACTGTTTTTTTTTCTGCCCCACCCTCCAACTGTCATTGGTTGGACAAACATGTAGCCCCTCCCCAAACATACATCATTGGTTAAGCCACAATTTGAACGCTTTCACCATTTTAAGCATAGTATAGCATAAAAAATGTTATGCTTCAGCTTACCTCCAAAAAGTCTTTCAAGAGACAAATGAGGATGCCCCGATATAAGCAACTCTTCTAATCTAATGTGTCTAATGATGGAAATTTAGATTGGACCTCCGCAGCATGTTAACACCAATCAAACACCCCTCCAGTCCCAGCTGGATAAAAAAATCCCATTCCAGCTCAGCACCAGCCATTAAAAAGCGGTTTGACCTCCCAGCTACAAAGGCAAACTCATTCTACTGTTATCTGCTGGCAGTAAAAACTATTAGGGCTTGTAATAAAGCTCTATAAACGCTTCTTATTGGTTATGCACTATTAATTTGCTATAATTGCTTTTGGTGATAGGCTAGGTTTGATTACTGAGGGAGTAGTTCTATAGCGGAGGGAGGATTTTAATAAAGGAACCATCTGGAGTTCGTCAGCAGAGGTGCAATGCATGCACATAGTTATAGACACTCACAAAAACACGATTATATGAGCAACATTCACCAAAACACAATCCAAGGCTACAAAACACTGTAAAAGTGATACTGATATTTACCATGAGCTGCAAATGCAAACATCAATGCTAATGCATTGAAACACTGTACCTTTCTATATAACATCCTTTCTCACTGTGACAAACTCCAGAAAACAAGGGGGTGATAGAGTTACCTTAAAATTGCTCAGGCAGCTTGTTTATAAACAGCAATGTCAAATTTATTCAGTTTATAATTCTATACTTTTAAAGGGTTAGTTCACCCTAAAATGAAAATTAATTTATTAATTACTAGGGGTTACACAGACTAGTCGAGTAGTCGAGTGATCGACTACTTTAACCACTAGTCGGCGCTGTCGGAAACAATCGACTACTCGAGCGTGCATTGACCATAATGCATGCACAGTTTGCCTACAATGCAAATTATAGGATTACAATATTGCGTGTAGATGTTACTTTCTATCACTTTCTCTATGTTACATCTAAAATAAAAATATGTAATTTAATAATTAGGGGTGTGCCCGAAGCCGAATACCTTATTCGGAATGGCATGATAATAGCTTCAAAAACGAATAACGGATGAGGAATAATTCTGCCTGAATATTCAGCTGAAGCTGACACACTCTGGTGTTTGCTAGATAACAGTTGATCCAGGGGATCAGCGCAATATTATACACAGACCTCTAAAGTCACGCAATAATGAGTGTGTGAAGTGAATGAATATAAACTTTATGAACGAAAAGAGAGCAAATCAAACACCGCATTGATGTTGCCTCTCCGTGCATCTCTCAGAAATCAGAGCTTGGCGAGAGTAATATCACCTATAATAATACATCATACACGGTCTATTATTTGTATATACCCTGTATTTAAAAGGCAATGATTTAAACCGTAGGCTACGAAATGATACATGAATGAATGGAAAAACACAGCGCGCTTACCAATCAAACAGCCGCGTTTGCGCGCCTCAGTCTCTCCAAAACCAAGCCAGTTCTCTCTCAAGAGTAGGCTAATAATCAACTTAGATGCAGATAGATTTTCTATGTTTGCTTCTTTATCTTTTGCTGGTTTGCGTGGCACACGCACATTTGTTTAGTAAGTTCAAAAAGACTCGCTTTGAGAATTCTGCGTAATGAAAATGTGCGCCTTGAATTCATTCAGTTGTGTTCAAATGATCACTAAAAGTTTGCCATGACGTCTCTGCTTATATGATTCATTTATTTTTTACAAATTAATAATTATTTTATTTTAATGCAGCATATTTGTTCAGTGGTAACTACGGAAAAAAAAAGATAGTCATAACGGTCTTATCGAGTAACTGTACGACACCTGGTTTTATCCGAAAAAAGATACTAATAATTTTGTGACTGTTACAGATACAAATACTGGCTGTTACATGAAAATTAAAATATTTAATGTCATAATTATAAAGTTTTGACAGTTAACGTATGTTATGTAATTGTTGCATTAGGCTATTAATTAATAAACGTTTATTGATAAAAAAAAACTAGTTCATGTCTATTCATTTACAGTAGCATGAACCACGAGTAGTCGAGTAACTCGAGTATTTTTAAAATAAGTAATCGACTAGCAGAAATCAGTAGTCGTGCAACCCCTATTAATTACTCACCCTCATGTTGTTCCAAAACCGTAAGACCTTCGTTCATCTTCGGAACACAAATTAAGTTATTTTTGATAAAATCGGAGAGCTGTCTGGTCCTCCATTTGAAAGTATACATTGCTACACTGTTTACAGTATCCAATGGACCTACTTCATGCAAAATTTTGCTGAAATTTGGCTAATGTGACTGTTCCATTATATTGTGTCAACGCTGTGCACGAGTGTTGAATTACTTTGAGCTGAAAAAGCTTGAGGCTACATTTTACAATGTGTAATTAATAAAACAAACTATAACAAGCTAAAAGTAACAGTTTCCAAACAGGTTTCCCAACTGGTCTTTGTGTCCCGCCTCCCATCTGTAATTGGTTGAGCAAAAATGTCTAAACTGGGTTTAACCATTGTCATGTTGCATTACGCAGTGCTAAAACAGCTTGAGGCTGTCTACATTTTAAAATGTGTAATCTCTAAAACAAACAGACAAAAATAACAATTGTTTTCAAATGGGTTTCCTAACTCTACTATTCTGTCCTGCTCCCCATCTGTTACTGGTTGGACAAATATGTTTCTACGAAGGGGCTTGACCTTGTCACATATCGGTCATTGCAACAACTTGAGGTTTGTTTTAATGTTTTAAGAACCTTACTAAATACCAGATAATGAACTTTGAATGAATGATCTATGTATATATAGTCTCTCAAGAAGAATATTAGCCAAAGTTTTGAGAACATTCCATTTAACTGGAGAATTACTGATTAAAATAAGCTTTCTTTGAGTTTTGTGATTTCATGTCACAACAATTGTGGCCATTGTAGACGCTGTGGATTTTCTATCAAAACAGGAAGTTGGAATGGTACATAACCATTATGCAGCCCAGCAAAACCATAATTTGCTATTAATACCCAAATTCAGTTTTTGAGAGCATTTTTTTGGACAAATATTTGAACAGTCCCCTTAATGTGAAACTGTCATTAATATATTCAGTCCCCTTTTCTTGGAAAAGTGATCAATTTTAATTGTATATATGCTAAAACTTCAATTTTGGTCTTTATTCTGTCTTTATCTTGGGCTTTGAAAGATGTCAGTGCATCTTACGCTGGATTCCTCTGCTCCTGGACTTGTGTCTGCTCTGAGGTTTTTCTCTGCTTTGCCGCAGGGCTGCAGAAGGCGAAGAGGGTGATGAACACATCCGTCGAAAAGATGCAAAGTCACACGGGATAGTTGGAGCATGTTGATAGTCAAAAACCCTGAAAATGAGAACCAGATAAGTGATTTGAAAGGAAGGAAGATTTTCTTCTGATTCACAAGGCACGGTTATTATTGGCAGGCCCTGGCCTACTTCCTGTTCCACGACTGAAGAACATCACAGCTAATTATGCATGCCAGCCGCAGCCTCTGCATGATACATACATTAGCGGCATGGCACTTTACTGATCACTCTACCTCTCCAGCTTTATCGGCTCTGTCACATCCTCGGCATGCTGCGAACGTCTCCAGAAAAACTTGGATACAAAGAGCTTTATCAAAAATTGCTAAGCTTTTATTTAAAGATTAGCAGGGTCTATAAAATAGAAGACTTTTCCCATTATGCCCTGAGGCCTAGCAGTTTGTGACCAGAGAGAGATATCAGGAGATGAGAGATTGGGAGAAATCTGCTGCTGGTGTCAAGAGCGTGATGGAGCATGCAATTAGGAAAACGGGCTAGGATAGAGTGAAAGAGACGGGACCAGACAGAAGTAAAGGCATAAGCAGGCCCACACTGATTCTGCAGCTAAAGAGAGGGCTGCAGTTTTCTGCAGAAATGAAATGTCCATTGGGAGTAAGATTATTAAATATTATGGTTTTTAAATTCAATTGCTTAAATAAAAAATTTTAGTTAGTTACATAAGGCTTTCCGCAAGGAGTAAGAGTGTGCTTACTATATTTTACCATTTTAAATCTGAGATCTTGGGGGTACAAAGTTAAATATGCTGGGTGGGTACATAAAGTGTCCTGATATCATAAAAAAAGCCTCATATGAAATTCTTAAAATAATTATTTATGATTTATTATTTTTTACCATTCAAAAGCATTATTTTTTTCATGTAACACACACTCACACATAGTAAAAATTAATGACAAAAACAACAAAATTACTCAAACCTTAACTAAAATTGTTAACTAAGAAAATTATTCAAAAATCACTAATATTGTTAGTATTAGCTAACAAAAACTAAAATTAAATCTAAAACCATAGAAAAACCTTTTTATTACTTAAAATAAAATAATTTTAACCTGAAATAATAATAAATATATATATATATATATATATATTCTCTAGATTTTATTTGCCATTTTATTTTAGTGATTTAAACTGTATTCAATAAACTAACTAAAACTAAAACTCTAATAAAATTATACAGACATATGAAGACATGAAATATGAAATATGATATGAAAAATGGCAAAAAAATCAAATAATAAAAACTGTTAATTTATATTAAAATTTAACTGATTTTCAAATATTATTCTAATATAAAATAATTACTTTCTGTTTTAATGTTATTTTAATATTTTAATATATGCTAAAATATCATTTATGCAAAGCTGATACATACATATGTGTGTGCACATGAGATATCTAAACGGAAACTTTTCCTGATAATAAAAGTTTTCAAAGCCCCACGCATAAATCAACACTAAGAAAAATAATTAATTCATATTTAAGAATGTGGTACATATGATACAAAACAGTTATTGCTCAGAAAAACTGAGACACAAAGCAGGCTGGAATCAAACTTCAGTTTCCCACACAAGCATCACAGCTTGACACGTCTGGAGCATGAGTGCTAACCGTTACGCCACGGCTCCATAACCGCATAGACCTACTGCTAAAATGCTAATACATTCTCCTGCTGTCTTTCCTCCCTCTCTCTCTCTCTCTCTCAGTGAAGGAAATGGGATCACACAGCACACGGAGAGGTCTCTTAAAACTAATGAGATTTTGTTCTAAAGTGACAGGCTGATCTCTCAGACAAGCTTCATTATCCAGAGTTCAGTCTCTGTCTGACGGCTCACAGAGAGAGAGGCGCATCTGAATCAAACGCTTCACTGTATGCGCTTCTATCAACGGTCATTCATGTACATCTGGACAGATATCAGCTTTCATTTTATTGCGAAGACGGATTTGCTGGGAGGGGCCATAAAGACATAATCCGGCAATAGTATCTCTCTTTATGAGGTTTAGCTTTATAAAACAATATTGAATTGGCACAAGTATTCTGATCTATCATTGTAGCTGGCAGAAATTGTTTGCTGTATCATTAGCGCATCTGTTTGTTGTTCACTAAATTCACTGTGTAAATCATTGCAGGACAGAAGGTGTTAAACAGCACACTGGGACAAATTCATTGAACAGACAGTATTCAACAGTGTGAAACTGAAACTGCTTACTTGTCCTTTGTGTGTTTGTCATGATTGATTCTTTCCCAGAGGTAATTTACATTGATTAATTCAGATCGAGTGTGCACACAGGGGGAAAATGTTTTGGCTGAAATGAATGGGGATCTCAGAAGCGGGATGGAGGTTAATGGAGTGGAATGAAATCTTTTGCTATTTCAGCATGGTTAAAAATCAAAACATGGGCATTTCAGATGAAAGGGAAAATAATGAAAAGCCCCACAACTGAAATATACTGCTGCGTCCACAGATCTGAAATCTGTAAACGCATGAGCAAACCTCACAACATGACTTGAGAGATCATAAATAATAATTTATATTAGTATGACAATACAACTGATGGAGAATTGAACAGCACATATACTAGTGACTCAGACATTCCTGCAGAGCTTTTCTTTGTTTTGAAGCAGATAACATACAAAATAGTTAAGCAATCTAATATCACTTTACAATAATGCTCTATATGTTAACAATAATTAATGCACATGACATGAAATACCAATTAACTGAAGTATTTCATATTTTTAGTTAATGTTAATTTCTTTATATGAAGAGTTTAGATGCAAAAGCTAATCTAAATCTAAAATGTACATATACATTTTAGCATTTTAAGTATAATTTAACATTAATGAACACAGAGTATGAATTAACAATGAACTGTTCATTGTTAGTTCATGTTATAATATTAAAAGTGACAACGTTTGAATGACTGGACACATATATAGTGTTATAAAAATGTAAGTGCTTACAAAGCTTTATTTTGATTTCCAATACATTGTATTTTAAAATGAACTTCTAAATGACTGTTCAGTAGTCGCTATAACAGATCCACAATTTAGCAGCTGTGGTGCTTAAGTGATAAAAATCAGTTCCAAATGTTGTACAAAATAAACATACTCATCTTTGCACCAATAAAATGTGCAACACTTTTTACCAAATTAAATGTAATATATAATTATTCATATTTAACTTAAACCAAAAAGTTTTCATGAGATCTCTGTAAAAAGTCTACATTTATTTCCAGAACGTCTCAGAATAGCAACGAAATGTCTCGGACTCTGTGAACTTGAGCGCGTCACTTCGAAACTCTGTGCATGCTTGCCTTATTACAGACATGAAAAATATATCTATAGAGAGTGAAACTTTTAAATGTACCAATTCAAATAGAAAACAAATATTCTCAGATTATGTAATCCATATGAAACATGCATACAGGTTCTGCGGAGATGAGTCAGTGTCGCCGACTTCATCTCTTAAACCGAAAACAGAAAGCACTAGTGTAACAATAAATTACGACGTTACAATAAATTAAAATTCAGTTGTTGGTTAGTCTATGATTGATTAATTGAATGACTGACTGCTTCATAGGTTGCTGAGCTGACTGACTGATGGACTGATTGATTGATTGATTGATAGGTAGGTTGGTATGTAGTTGGCTGGTTGGTTGACTGATTTTTATTGTTGAGTGGTTTGCAGCTTTACATGTTTTTATTGCTACAATAACCCTATCCACATATGAACAGTATACAGCATTCCCGTTCTGTTTCTCCAGAAGAAAGTGGCAAAAAATTGCTTGTAAATTTCATTTGTCTCCATCAACTTAATTGGTCTCCATGGTATATACATATACCATTAACTGAAAAATAAAGACATATAATAGCTCAAAATATGTAAACAGAACAAAACATCACAAGTCCATGAATTAATGAGCAAACATTCATTGTGTTGTTGCGTGATCGCCTGTGTGTTTCAGCTTTGCTCTGAGGTTGAATGTGCTGTTCAAATAGTATATTGGTCTTGTTCCACTGTTTTATGGCCCTTACAGTTTTCCCTGTATTCAACACAGTCCAGAGAGATTCTCTGATCCACAGATAGGGAGCTGAAAATTACTTTGCCTTGGAGGACTACGGTGATTGAGGAAGATATACATTAGACTGCAATGGGTTCAGACTGGGTCAGATTGCTGCTCTAAGCTGCAGGATAAAAGAGTCTTACAACAGTGACATCCAGCTCTTAAAATAACCTGCTCTCAGCAAGAGATCTGAGCCTCAAATGCTTCTCAGTCCCAGTGTGTCTGAACCTCTTTAACAGTGCTATCACTCAAACTGGTGCTCATTCATTAGGGTGAGTGATTTGAACCAAACCAGTAAACTTCATTTGCATTTATTCATTTATTCTTTTTCAATGCAGTAAGACAGATTTATTTTATTTATTTATGCAAATATTTATATTTCTGTCATGACAACTTTCTGAGAGTTTGGCATGGTAATATACAGAAATAATACTGCTGCTGCCCATATAACGTGTAAAATAAACCCCATATTTAACATACATGAGAATACCCTGCAGCAGATCTATACAAGTGGAGCTGGGGAAGGTGGAGGGTTTCTGAAGTGCACTGCAACTGCTACAGCAAGCACAAGCCAAATATTTGATGTTGAGCAGTGAGCTCATTGGCTGTTGATGTGAAAAGAAACCAATCAGCTGTGCCATGTAAATAATGATATGATATTATCAGCCTGCGTCATCTGGAGTTTCATGACAAAACTTTGGATTTATTTATATGTACCTATTTGAATTTTCAACTAATGTCAGAATATTATGTTAAAAATAGTAGAAAAATGTTACAATGTTAAAAATAACAGATATTAAAGAGGTTATTACATTAAACATTGTCTTACATATTTTTTACTCACTGCCAGAGTGACAGAATCCAACAGAACAGAACTGGATACAAGTTTTACTTTTTACTTACATTTTACTTTAATTGTAAGTCAATTCTAAAAGATAGACGATTTAATAATAAATAATATAATACAATCTAACATATTTGTTAAAATATGTAAACTGAACATATTTGAAGTACTGTATCTGCAGTTGCTATTATCTATTGTGTCTGCATCCATATTCATTTAGTTGCATCTGTTCACTCACTGACAAATATGAATCGTATTTTTGAAGAGAACGTTTTCAGTGAGCAGTTCTGCAGAGCAAAAATGTTCATCCCTGACACAGTACACATTTTAAAATAAACGCCGAGAAAAAACGTCCCATTTTTATTAAAAGTAATCCCTCATGAATATTTTTTTTTCTCTCTTATATGTTTCTGAAGTGAATAAAACAGGTTTGTTGGCCAGGAGCAACAAAGTGCACACTATAGGGTTAAATTTAGACTTTTGTTATAGCAGGTACACACATCTCTAAGCAAAAAAATGGCCACTAGAGAACCCACCGTGTGCCCCCCCTTATTTCACGCTGCCAAACATATTTTCAGAGGTTTTCTCTCCAGGATGGGATGCTTGGCCCTACAGGAGGGTGTTTAAAATGCAGATAGAATCCAGGGGTTGTGCTGAATCTCAGCGCACACTAATGCAGTAACAACAGCATCTGACCGCAGGCCACAACCAATGAGACATCAGATCTTCTGATGAGATTGAAATAGGGAACAAAGTTCCTGGTGTGTGAAAACACTTAACAAGAGGCAAATAAGCAGCTGTGTGAGTCATATAGAGCCCAGAGCCAAGAGAGAAGACGCCAGTCAAAGCCGCCCTATAACATTATGCAAATAAGTGGAGTAAATTCCTGTCGCGCTCGTGTGTGTGTGTGTGTGTGTGTGTGTGTGTTTGTGTGAGAGAGTGTGTTTAAGTGCTGGTAGGTTGCTTAGGAAGGTAAATGAGATTAAATGGACTGTGAAACTGCATTATAGACCTTGTACTTCTTAGAGTGCATTGTGGGTAGATAAAGGACATTCAGTTCGGTCTGTAATACAGTATATAAAGAGTGTTTATCATAGATGTTTGTGTACGTGAATGCTGCTACAGTCATCAGCATATCATGACTGGTTGCCAGAGTGTTGCTATGCAGTTGCTAATATGTTTGGGGCCCAAGTCTCTATGGTCGCATTTACATTACATGGTTCAAATGACCCAAATCTGATTTTTTTTCTCCTCCCATGTGCCACAGATCGGATATGATAACATATAAGAAGAAAAAAGTACTTGGAATCATATATTCTCAAATCGAGTTCTCAGGTCAGTATTCCCCTGACAGAGAAGAAAACCTCAGAAAATTGTGTTGGTTTTGTTTCTCAGACCTGGCAACCCTGTTTCTGGTTCAGTATGTCTACCATGGGTTTTTTCTCAGTGTTTAGTGTAAATGCAGATATCTGATATGGGTTACATTTAAAAGAAGATGTAAGTTAGTTAATTTTAGTTAGTTTAATTTTAATACCATTTTTAACAAAACTCTAAATTTAATGACTCCAAATCAATTAAAATTTGGGATAGGTAAATATTTTATATATATTTTTGGAATAATTCTTTTCTGCTCACCAAGGCTGCATTTATTTGAAAATACAGTAAATTCAGTAATATTGTGAAACATTATTACAATATTAAGTAATGGTTTTCTGTTTGAATATATTGTAAAATGTAATTTATTTCTGTGATCAAAGCTGAATTTTCATCATCATTACTCCAGTCTTCAGCATCACATGATCCTTCAGAAATCATTCTAATATACTGATTTGCTCAAGAAACATTCCTGATTATTATCAATGCTGAAAAAATGTGATCAGGTTTCAGAAAGAATAAAAAGTTCAAAATAAAATTTATGTAAAATAGAATATATTGTAACATTATAGTGCTGTCAAACGATTAATCGCAATTGATTGCATCCAAAATAAAGGTTTTTGTTTACATAATATATGTGTGTATACTGTGTATATTTATTATGTATATATAAATACACACACATGCATGTATACATTTAAGAAAAATAAGTTGTTTATATTTTAAATAAATACAAAAAATAAAATAAATTAAAATAATATAAATATATACATGTAAATATTTTCATATATATATATATATATATATACATACATGTAAATATATACATGTAAATATTTTCAAATATATACTATATGTGTGTGTATTTATATATACATAATAAATATACACAGTACACACACATTTATTATGTAAACAAAAACCTTTATTTTGGATGCGATTAATCAGGATTAATCGTTTGACAGCACTAATTTTAAATGTCTTTACAGTTAGTTTCAATCAATTTAATGTTTTTTTTTTCTTTTAAACCTAAGAACAACAAGCATTTTGCAAATGCAAACACTACTACTAATAGAACCCTTAGTCTTATAACACTATGCAGATAATCATAATAAAATCATCATCTGAAACTGAATGCTGAGTCTTTATTCTGGCAGTGCTGGAGTGTTCCCAGGCTAGTTAGTCTGACCTGAGCCAGTCAGAGATCAGTAACAGCTTGCTCCACAATGCCTCAGTCTGCTGAGCTACACTCACTCACTGTACAGTAGTAGTAGCCATTAAACAGCCATATAAGAAAAAGCAGTCTGTCAAGATGTGTTTCACTGTACGGATTACACAAGTTTGTGCAGTTGTTCTACACACCCTATCCTCATAGATAACGCAAAAGAAATATGTATAAAATGAAACAAGATGATAATGATTTACATTTAGTTTAATTTCATTTGGAGGATTTAAAAGCTATATGTGAAGCTCATATTTGTGTATAAAATGTGCATTATATGAGCTGTAAGTGGTCTAAATAATTTAAGCATTACTTTTTTCTTATCAGTTTTGTACATTAGGGTTGTATGTTACACCTAATGTTGTTTATTGCATTATTTCAGTGTCGTGTGTTACCGTGATGGTGTTTAGTGTTTGTGTGAATGACACTGTGCACCTTCTATATATGTTCACTTTAAAAGCTGCTTGTGATGGGCTTTGGTTCATCATGTGACTTTCTCATCACCACCCGCTTTTGGTGGATATCAGTGCATTACGAAGGTACAAAACAGATTTCAGTACTTTAATAGGTTGGTATATTAACATCATATCAGTTAATGAAATTACGGTATTTAACTGTAAATTTAAGTTAAAAGCGTAAAACCTAAAACGCTGCTACCGTATTTTTTTTTACTTTGTATGTTAAACAGATCATTTGATGTTAATATTTATGCTTTTTTTAACCTAAATCACAATCTACAATCCGCCACGCCCATTTTAATTTGATTATATCAGTGTCAATGCTTCATGTAGTTCTTTCCTTGATAAAAGTCGTAAGGTTTTTATGGGAAAAAAAAATTCTGTGGACCAGACTTCATGCCAATAGTCAAAAGTTCGCAGTCACAGTTTCGAAAATATACCTCATACAAATGCAATTGCACTGGAGATGTCCTCTAGCTCATAACTCAGAACAGAACAGAGCCTAATATTAAAAACACCTGAAAAACTGATGTTGGCAGGGGCTGAAAAAGATGGATAGAATAGAGAAAGACAAAGATGAGAAAATCAGAGTGAGAAAAGCACAGTGACACAGTGTCAAAACTAGCACTGGAGACACTCTCAGGAAGCAGATGTTTCATATTTCTTCATGACATGAGCTGTGAAATATGCCTGTGAGAAATGAGTGTGTGTGGATGTACCTGTAAGGCTCATTTCGAGGTCTCTTCATACCGGATCTCTGTTTGGAGGGTCGCAAAACTCCAGTCATGCTTTCGTCTAAATAAGAAAGACAGCACAAGTGCGCTCTGAAAGGAAAACAACAATGAACTGAATAATACAACAACACTCCTTCTGTCACACTGACACACGCTGCCTCACTCTTCAATAAAAAATGACTGTATCCTCGATCAAGAAACAGAATAAATGAAAACGTTATGGTATCAGGGTGTTAGAATGGAGAAAATAAATCTAAAAATAACTTCAGTTACAATGGGAATTGTCAAAATATATTTAAAGAAAGACAGGCTCATTATTCTATTGTCAGGATTTACAGATACATATGTAGCTTGGTTTGGGTTCATCATCTGTGTTTTGAGATTAATATCTCTGTCACATGGTGAACACTATTCAGTGATCGAGGCCATTTAACAAGTAATGACTAGAATAAAACACCCGGAGTGCATAGTGTGAGTGTCTGTCTATGAAGCCTATGCACTTTTGAGTTTGTGACGTTTTTAAGACTAGTATTTGTCTTATCACATTAAATAACACATTAGTAGTATAACAGTGACTAAATCATCAAATACACACTGTGTAATAGCCTAATATTACTCTCAAATTGTGAAAATGTGCAACTATTGGAAGGTGCTATTTCTAGCTGATCTTATAAAAAAAATACTGTTGATTTAGCATTGTTGTTAATAAAAACTTTTAAAACCGGTTTGTGTTAATTGAAATGTAGCTGGATTAAAATTGTAATATTACATGATAAATGTAAACTTTAAAACATTAAATAAAATAACTGAAATTAGAAATAAAATTAGAAAATGTTTTGGTAATTTTCTGCTGGGACACTATCTGTTAAGATAAGTTTCCTTTAACGCTACAACACAACCAACAATTCGTAATACAGTTATAACACCTGTGAAAAATCAATATATGGAAAAGTCCTTTATATTAAAACTGGGCCATATTTTTACACACTTAATACTACTAAATAAAAATACATTTAAGCTATACAAAAAAAGATTAAAAAAGAGAGACAAAAGCACATAGCTAAAACAAAAGCACATAGCTAAAACTTACAAATTTATAAAATGTGTTTAAATAATGCAAAAATATCCAGATCTTATTTTAAAAAGAAAAGAGTATACAGTACTTACAACTACAATGGATACAGTAAATACTAATTAAAATCATCTTATGTGGACCCAACTGTTATTGTTGAGTCAGTCTGTATGCAACAAATCAAGATAAATTTAACAGAGATTAGTTTCATTCTCATGATAATTTCACAATGTGAAGACTTCACATTCTTCATACAAAATATTATTTCATTTTTTTTTAGTGAAATACTACCTTCATGTTTTTGAATGCAGTAGCCAAATATGCAAACCATGAAGAAAACAATTCAAAAAATATCAACTCCAAAGTGACAGCAGTTTAACTTGCTTAAAAATGCAGATGAGAATGGAGTGAGAGAAAGAGGAAGAGCTCACACTTACACTGAAGACTGCGATGCTGACTTCTCAACAGGGTCATTACAGTCTTATATTCTGAACATCCTCACATCTGCTCTAGAGTCCCTCGAAATGAGAGAGAGAGAGAGAGAGAGAGAGAGAGAGAGAGAGAGAGAGAGAGAGAGAGAGAGAGCTCTTACTATGGAGTTAATGGCTTTTCTACACTGGGGCTCGTACCATTTGCGAGCACATCAGATTCAAAGGGGGTTTAAATGTGCTTCTGGAGTGATCCATTTCCTGCAGAAGAGAATGAGAGAAACCCAGACAGGAAAAATGGAAGTTATAAAGCAAAATTCATCTGAGGCCCCATGCATCACTGTCCCAGCATTCAAGCAGCCTCTGTTCTTTCATTAGCGTTGGCCACAGTTCCTCCAGGAGCCCTTATTAAGAAAATCAACGGAACGATAACTTAATATAAAACTGTCCGGTTCCGTTTTAACACGACACAGCTGACTGGTTCTCTTCTCGTGATTCAGGGAGCTGTACATGCGCTAATGTGAGTCGAGACCCCGCGGGAACGAGCGACACCGGGCGAAATCACGCGCGTCAAACACTGATGAGCTGAACCCGTGGTGGGTTTGGGGTTTTAAAAGCCTTCGTCTGTGACAGCTGTGATTTCTGAGAAATGCGGCTGGGGAACACGTCTGAGGATGATTAATGAACGCCTGGTTTCTATGAAAAGATGTAAAGTTTGACTGCTTTGATAGCAATAACTGAATCTATAACTATTCAGTAAATGAAGCAAATAAATAAATAATAAAAACTTACATAAAGTAGCCTATTTGTGCAGTCCAAATTATAATTCCTTTCGGAAATGATATATTTGGTATCGTAATTAGTATATAGAGTGTAAATATTGGTAGGCCTGTTTTTTGATGCCTTTATATTTCTTTGTGGTGCGTGTTCTCTCAGAGTCGCGTGCGCGCGCAGATGTGGTTGAGGCGCGAGAGATGAAGGGTGGAGTGAAAACACCTCAAAACACGCACAGACTCCGCCTGGACTCCAACAGCATCTACAGACTTGAGCTGAACGAAACCAAACTGGAATAACAACACTAAGCTCAAGTTTTCTACATTCACTGGGGATTTTGAGGACTTGTATAAGGATGAAGGTTTTTTTCATGATCATTTTTACAAGCCAGCTCTTCACATCTCAGGGGCAAGTAAGTTACTTTGAAACAATAGAAATAAACATAAAGAGAAACTTTATTTTGGGGACTTTTACAAAGTATTTGTTGTGTTGAGATTTTGTTGTTGTTGTTATTGGGCCTTTATCAATATTCTGCAATGTGTATTCATTAATATTTTTCTATTCTATTCTATTCTATTCTATTCTATTCTATTCTATTCTATTATACAGGTGCCCCATGGTCTATGTTAAATATTTTTAGTAATAATATAATATTATTTTAACATTTTATTATTATAAATAGGCCTATTATTTATTTATTTATTTATTAGAATTTTAAATGAAATAATTTAATATTTTATTCTAGTTCTTCAAGGTCTATTGCTGAATAATTCAAATTTGAAATCTAAAATCCGAATCACAATAATAAATTTACTTTGTTCATAAAATCATGTTTTTCATCAGTCTTTTTAATTAAATTTGAGAGTGGTAAAATCAATATTGTGTTAATATCATAATGCGTTTAGTAATTAAAACAAATGCTGTGTTAAGCTCTCGTCATAAACATTCTTCACATTTGCAGAACATCTTCCAGCTCAGTCTGCAAATATGAAAGTGTTTTTCACGCTGAGAAACCGCTGTGGTGTTTGCCTGTGGTTTTAACACCAGGCTCTTATATGGCCCTGTCTCCAAAACACAGAGTAGATCTAGTCCAAGACTAAACCAGATTTGCAGTGGATGGTCCAAATGACTGCAATTCAGCTCTAAAATAGCATTGAACTTTGTTTGTAAGACTGGACAATAGAATGGACTCTGGATTCTTCTGTAAAATGCACCTACATGAAAACAATTAAAATTGATACTTGTCACATTTTAAATCATTATTTATCTTATAATATTTTGTCTTACAGTATAAAATGTCTGATAAAAAGTTGTACGGGTAATAATGTTTATAAACTAAAACACAGTGATTTATCCCATGCTCATTTGTTCTTATGAGTGGTCTAATATATGTGTTTTAATTGCTCAGGACTGTCAGAGTGGAGAGGAAGTGCTAAATGCTCTTAAGCAGGTCCAAAAGCTGCTCTCTGCCCATGAGACGTCCTTCCTGCAGAGTCTACGGAGCCTCCGGAAGAAACTCAGCCTTTTACAGAACAGCACAGTGAAACACAACAAATCCACCCCAGACAAGAGCTCAGGTCAGCACAGTCTGTTACACCCACGAGCAAACGAGTGTACACAGACAAGAGCATGACAGTGAAGTGCATCACGGTCATTTACACTCATCTTAAAGGAGCAGTTCATCACAAAATTAAGATTTGCTTAAAATGTGCTCACCCTCAGCTCATCCAAGATGTAGATGAGTTTGTTTCTTCATCAGATTTGGAGAAATGTAGCATTGCATCACTTGCTCATCAATGGATGCTCTGCAGTGAATGGGTGCCGTCAGAATGAGAGTCCAAACAGCTGATAAAAACATCACAATAATTCACACCACTCCAGTCCATCAGTTAATGTCTTGAGAAGCCAAAAGCTGCATGTTTGTAAGAAACAAATCCATCATTTGGGTGTTTTAACGTTAAACTGTTGCTTTTGGCACAAATATGATTCCATAATTCATAATAATGCTTCCTCCAGTGAAAAAAGTCCATCTCCTGTTGTCTTCTCACGTCAAAGTTCACCCACATATTTGTTTAGAGCTGTTTTGGCTTGTAAACTTGATTTGTGCTTATTTCTCTCCTGATTTAAGTCCAAATGACTTTTTCCAATGGAGAAAACAATATTATGAATTAAGGATTTTCGCCATAAGCAATGGTTTAAAATTAAAAATGTAATTGTAATGAATTTTTTTTTCCTTACAAACACAAGTCATTAACTGATGGACTGGAGTGGTGTGGATTACTGCTGTTTTTATCACCTGTTTGGACTCTTATTCTGACGGCACCCATTCACTCTCATTCTGAATCACCAATGCAGTCCATTGGTGAGCAAGTGATGTAATGCTACATTTCTCCAAATCTGATGAGGAAATAAACTCATCTACATCTGTGATGGCCTGAGGTTGAGAACATTTTCATTTTTGGGTGAGCTATACCTGTAAACCATGCTTTAATGATGATATGAATTAATCTTAGCCATGAAATATACGTCAGTGTTAAAGCACAGGCTGCACCATGTACTATGCGATATGTAGGAAATGCATGTGTAGCCTCTTTATTTCTTTTTTCCAGTGTCAGACTGTCCTCCACCTGAACCGCTGGCTAATGGGCGGATACTAGGGACTGTGTTTAAGTTTGGTCACGAGGTTCACTTCCTGTGCAGCTCGGGGTTTCAGCTGATGGGGCCGGAAACCAGAGTCTGTCTGGACTCCCAGAACTGGAGTGGAGCTCAACCCTCCTGCAAGTGTATGAGTCTGATCTTATCTTTTAAACCTTTATTATCTGTGTCAGGAGAAATCTGGACTTACTTGACTTGCACTAGACTCATTGTTTAGTATGTAAGTTTGACAAATGTTTAGACTTTAGTGACAGCAGACATATTTAATATGGTACAAAACATGGCTATTCTTTTGTACATTTAATATTTAAGCAATTGCATTTCTGTGTAAATAATTAGCAAAACCTCAGATCACACACACAAGTCAATAAAATAAACACTACAGAGCATTCATTTGACACTACAGAGAAAAATGGAGAACACAGCATCCAGAACATTGCAGAAAAAAAGTATATTGTTTTGAGTAAACAATTTTGCAATTCTGTAAAAAAAGTATAGTAATTGCAACTGAGTAAGGTGAATATATTGTATAGACGTACTGTATGTATACTGTAAGAATAGTATTGTGCTGAATATTGAATAGTACTGAATGTTTGTATATATTCAGCACTTGGATACTGCAAAAATACTGCAGTCCAACTGCAAAGGCCAAAAAGGTCAACTCAAACTCTAAATTAGTAGCATGCTACAGTAAAATCAAATACTGTAAGTTGTGCAGTTGTAAAATCAGGGTGAATGAGAGATTCATTCTGTCTCAGCATCATGTCTTTGTGCTTGAGTCCGACCTGAGGACTGTGTCCACATCACAAGTAATGTTGTCTTTTATGCTAGACAAAGAGAAAAAAAACCCTCTGGTCTGACAGATCCAACTTTGATAACACTCTCTAAACCTCCTTCTTTCTCTCCTCATCCTCCACTTCTTACATGTACTCTTCCTCCTCTCCTTCTCAGATTGTGTCCATCTATTGTTCGTATCATCATTCAGTCACCTGTGCCCCTTGTGCTCTCTGAACTGCCTCATATTTTGTACAGTTGGTTTGATCACATCATTAGAAACAAGTGTGAACAATTTTGAATCGTTGTGTGTAAACGATTACAACTGTGCTTTAGTTGTGTTTAACTTTTGCCGCTTGTGTTCAGCATTTTGCAGCACAAATGCATCACAGTGTGAAAAGTGTTCCAGTGAATGTGTTTAGTTTTGCAAATAGAGTGCATGAGATTTACAAATAGAGCAAACTGAAGACAAATTGGTTTAAGTTAGTGAACATTTGGTTCAGAGATTGGAGTTTTGTGTTTTAGTAATTCAGAAAAACTGTAAATATGGTGTCTGCTCTGACTAAAGTCTAAAAGCTCAAAGTTAATTGGATAAGCTTGTACTGTTTCCTGTCCTCTCAGTTGTGGACACCACTGTAAACAATGATGCATCCGCCTCTATATCAGCATCCTCTTCCTCACCGTCTCATCCTCCTGCCTCCGTCTCCACCCATGTGAGAGCGTCCCGCTGCATTGAGTTTCTGGACTCCACCCACTGCACCTGTGACCAGGGCTACAGCATCTCCAGCCACAACAGCACACTCTGCACAGGTGACACACACACACACACACACACACACACACACACACACACACACACACACACACACACACACACACACACACACACACACACACACACACACACACACACACACACACACACACACACACACACCAGTGATGCTGCAGTGTCAATCTAATTATAATTTTTAATTTTAATATATGTTATAGGCATGGTTATTATCTGATATGCATTTCAGATTTCCATGCTATTATTTTTGGCTTTATAATACCTGACTAAATCATGAAAATCAGCAAGTCACTCTAGTAATACATCAGTGGTGTTACTGGCTCTCATTACCTTTAATTAGGTGTAACACCAATGACAAAAGAGAATGTCAGCCAATCATCAATTAAATTTATTTTTAAAATGCTAAATTATTAAGTGTGATCATGTATGAAATGAGACCGAACAGAAATTAATGAATATAGCATGGCTGGTTTGATGTATGATTAATGAGTTTCATTTTTAAACCGATTTCAGATGCAAATGCCACTGTAGTTGTAGAACGACCCAAATGTGATTGAGCGCTGCGTGTGTGTGTGTGTGTGTGTGTGTGTGTTTCAGACATTGACGAATGCGAGCTCTTCCGTCGAACTCGTCCTGGCCGTCTGTGTCTGCACACCTGTGTGAATACGGCTGGAAGTTTCCACTGCGAGTGTCCCGCCGGTTACAGCCTGGGCCGTGATAGCAGGAGCTGCTATGGTGCGTTCATTATCAAACCTTCATTATGACCTGCTGGTCTGTCAAAGTTCTGTAGAATCATCTCAAACAAACAACAGAAGATCTGTTTTAAATTTAGTGAGTGAGCTGGCTTCCTGTCTGCTTCCATAGGCACCCGCCTTTTAGTGCAGCGTCCTAATTACAGCCTTCCTCTTTACTGATTGGATAATGAGGAACGCTCTTCATGAGCAGCAAATCTAATCGAGGAGACACAAAACAGTTGAGCACCACAGTAGGCGAAAATCCCATTTACCATACAGCAGCATTTAGCATATGTAAATGGCAAATTTCCTATGAAAAACTGCACAAGCCATAATCTTGATAGAGATCCACCAATCAGAGAAGACGCTGTAACCATTAAAGCCAAAATCATGGCAAAATAAGAGAGTAATAATAAGAGTCTTATTAGAGTAATAATAAGAGCCTCCCTACACTTTGAAACTTAGTACTTGTATATTTGTAAATATAGACATTGATTGAAAAAAAAAAGATTAAAATAGAAAAAAGTTTTATAGTTTGCAGTTTTGCATAGTTTTACAACTACATTGACTGAGCATGTTGAATCGGTGTTGGGAAGTCAGTGACTTCTTTGACGTTGTTTTGGTGTGTCACAGCCTTAAAAGGAATTAACCTAAATAACATCTGATTTTCAAAAACACACCAAATTAATGTTCTTAACATGTGCTTTCTGCAGACATTGACGAGTGTGCGAGAGCGACCCATAACTGCAGTAGTGAGCAGGTGTGTGTGAATACATTCGGAGGTCATCGCTGTGTGGATGTGGACTGCCCTCGCATCCGTAACGCCACGTACATCAAAACCTCGCCGCTGTGAGTCACGCCACTGCACCACATCTGCTCTTAATCACTTGCATCAATGTGTATCTCAGAAAATGCCACCTTCAAGTGCAGCAGGTAAGCTCCTAAATCAAGGGTAAATCAGAAAAACTATTTTTGGAAGTTTTTTTTCTTCTATCAATTGATTTGAAGGCTTCCATAAAGACAATCTACATGTGAACATAAACTCTTTAAGCTGTGCTAGCGCAATGACAGATTTGGCAGCACTGGTGTAGCTAAAAGTGTATGCATTTATAAACATGTTTATAACGCAACACAGGTATGTTGCATTATTAGCAGTGGTCACTATCGTAGGGGTCGCTATCATGAATGTTAGGATAAAATATCTGTTTATTTCAGCTAGCCCAATTTCATTTGCATTCTGAGAGATTTTGAAACACATCATGAAATTAAGTTAATACGGTTAAACTTGTTTAAAACACAACGTGGGTATGTTGCCTTAGCATTGTCGCAAGAGTCGCTATTGTGAACATTAGCATAAAAAACTGATGTTAATGCAATAGTAGCTCCAAAACATGCTAAAGCCCAAAATATACTTAGGTTGACGTAAAAGCTTCGCATATGAATACAGCCGAATACACAGCCAGGCAGAACACATTTTTCCACTTTTTTTTCATTGTTTTTATATGTAAACGCGTTAGACGGACATCTTTGTTCATTGCACATGCATCTTAATCAGTGTATCATGCATGATACGCAGTTCTAAAAATGAGGCGCTCAATTTAATAGTTCAACTTAAAAAATAAAAAATAAAACGCATCTCCCGACTTGGCTATTTTTCGCTCTCTTCAACTGCCCGTGTTTCACATTTTTGAAAGCAAAAACACATTTTGGGTGAACGGCCCCGTTTGACTCCATTTGATGTGTGTGCAGACACCAACACTTGACACATGCACGCTAGAAAGTTTTTATCCTTGTTCAGTGTCTGTGCAATTTCTTTTCAAAAGTTATCACCGATAAAATGTCTTTGTACACTTTTTTTGAGTTGCATTAATATCTTGGGGGCCATTTACACACAATGCAGAAAGTGAAAAACGCAAGGTATAGAAACATTTTTGAAACATTTAACTTAATTCATGTCCATTTAGCAGTTTTTTTACATAGAAAAACAATGGAAAAGTAGCGCATTGAAATGGTGGTTTGTCATAGTTCAGTCTCATCTGCTTCTTTTTTGACTGCAAAACACTGCCACCTTGTGGAAAAATTAATTAGCGCAAAAAAGATTCAAGGCACATATGTCTATGTGCATACTATGCCGAAGATGAAATTTACGTCACACACTAATGATGCAAGTATATGTTTGTCTTGAGTATGTTCATTTAGAATACGCACTTAAAATGTGTCGCCCAAGTATTCTGTTAACTTTTGCGTAGATCATGTTTCTAGTCTACGACAAGGGGCTTTTCCCTTATATAGAGTTATAATTATTGTCACAATTGCTCCAAAACCAAATTTCTGATTTACTGCTCGGCGCAGATGGACTTGCTATATTTCCAAGACATAATTTCAGGTTAATGTTTGGTCTGGCATTCCAGCGTCTCTCTCTGGTTTCTCTTCCACCCAGGCGTTGTGACCGTAACCCTTGCATCCAAGGAGACAACGCATGTTTCCAGGCCCCGGTCTTCATTAACTTCCACTTCATGTCCGTGGTGTCCAATATGTCCACGCCCACCGTCCTCTTCCGGTTGTCCGCGGCTCGCATCCTGGGCGACACGCTGCGCTTCAGCCTGCTGGGGACCCAGGGAGTCCAGCACTTCAGCGTCCAGCGCTCGGGCAGACTGACGGGGCAGCTGGTGCTGGAGAACTCTCTTCAGGGTCCCGCCACAGTAGAGGTCGATATAGAAATGAGCGAGATGGAAAGAAGGGTGCTGCTCGGGCGATACGTCACGAAACTCACTCTCTTTGTGTCACCGTATAACTTCTGAGAAGCAGGAGACAGACGATGGACTGATATTGGGAAATCGTTTACAGACGAGATATTGGGGAATGGGTCTGTGGAGGCGAGATAGGAGCGCTATTATACTATTTCTGAGGTGCCAATTTATGAGGACAAAAGAAAACCTAATTATCATAATAATAATTTTCCTCATAATAATGAAAAAAAAAATATTAAATTTCTTCCATTTGGACTAAAGTATTTATGCAGTGTTGTAGTTATTAACAGTATGACATGTAATTCTTTAAAAATTCAAAATAAAAGAAATAAAATACATTACAAAAAAAAAAAGTAAAATAAAATAAAAAAAAAAAAGAAAAAAAGTTTCAAATGTAGTTTGAAATGTGCCAGCTTTTTTAAATTAAGCCCGTTTTCAAGAAAAGATTAAATGACTTTAAAAATGTCATGTGGTGTAATTATCAAGTAGAAGGTAATTCTTATTACTTTACATTTTCAAAAAGTTCTTAAAAACATTAAAAAAAAAAAAAAATAAAATATTAAAACAACTGTAAGCAAGTTAATTTTTACCTTGAAATATCAGTTTCACAATCTTTCTGATGGTGCACTGACTTCTTGAATGGTTGAAGTTGAATGGTTATTGATTTCTTTCCCACACGTCTGTTCTGGGACTAAGTTCGGTCAGCGAGTATGAAATTTCCACAAAAGCATGGATTGTTTACGGCAGCAACAAATGCACCACTGTGATAATATTTCAGTCTTTTAATGAGACTTTTTCTTTATGATCGCCACCTTGACATTTCTACACTGATCCGTTCACATTTATTTTTTTTTAGTTCATAAATTGTTAATCATAGATGTTTTGAAGTTGAATAAACCCATAGATCCTTAAGAAACTCAAGTCATTGACTTCAAAAAGAAAGAACCAGAAACCTTGCTGGCAAAACGTTCTGAAACCCATATTGAAAGAACGATAAATACCTCAAGAAGCATTAGCAGTTTTATATACAATCTCACAACAGAACAGTGTTGCCAAGTCCACAGTTTTCCAGCGGAATTGGACTAATTTTAACACTGCGTCCCCAATAGCGTAATACTTAGCCCCTGCAATGTGAATTTTACCAGGGGAACCTCGCCAAAAAAAACTTGTATTTTCCCCCCTAGAACACGATTTTTTTTTACCAGGGGACACCTTCGAAATGCCATTGGGCTAGTTTTGAGTAGCAATTGGGGCGGGTTTTGTTGTGAAGACCTGGCAACCTTGCAACAAGGGCAGATGTGGCTCCACTGAAGTAAAAACATAAAACAGAGATGTTTGTCGTACAAAATAACGGTGCAGAAACTCGGCAGAGGGAATGTGGCACCCCAGTGTCATTTTGCCCACATAAGACGATCCAGACCTCTCTACACTCTTGACCTTTACTTGTGTGAGGAGGCTACATAAAGACTCACACACAGACGGCAAAGATTTCCAAATCCAAATCGTTAAAGGACAAAATACAGCAGATACATACCATCAGATCAATTTCATCAACAACGGTCCAATTCAACTCGCACAGAACCAGACATGAGAAATGACAAAAGAAAAGAGCAGAGATTGTTATATCTGTTTAGTACAGTTTAATCAGATTCGAGGAAAAATACTTTTCATAATAAAGTTGTGAACATAAAGTAAATACAAAAACAATTCATCGTTTGATAATTTCTATGTCATATATCAGTTTGACAGACAGGAAGCAGTAGTTGTGAGCAGATGACACACATGTAGGGAGTCTTCAAGTGCTAGTTTAACTCATTCAAAAATAAAACACGACAGCCATTTACCGCCTCGCCTTAAAACCGCAATGTGATTCCATAACTGATACAAAATACTTCAGTTCTCAATAAAAGAAGAAACATTCAGAAAGGCCCAGTCAGATGCTCAAAAAACAAACAAACCAAATATTAAATCATTTTGCTTCATTTTGATTGGCTTGTTCAGATACTAAATTTGCTTAACTTTAGATTTTTTTGAGTATCTGACCAAGCCAATCAAAATAATTTTTTTAACCATTTAAGTACCTGACAAATCCAATGAAAATTAAGCAATATTAATCAATCAAAATTATTATTATTATTATTATTATTATCTTGCCAAGCCAAACAAAATAAGGCCAAATAATTTGAGTCCAAGGCAATGAAACAAAAATATTAACCATTTATTTGATTGGCCACATATATTTATTAACCATTTTTGATTGGCTTGTTCAGATACATATACACATGCAAAAACAAAACAAACAAACAAAAATAATCAAAATAGTTTCACTTTATTTTGATTGGCTTGGTCAGATACTTGTGTAAGTGTACAATAAGTGTTTTTTATTATTATTATTTTAGGGTATTTCAGGAAATATGAACCAGACACACTTTTATAAAAAATATAAAAATAATAATAAAATATGGCAACCAAAACTAGCTCGTCGTATACCAAGCCATTCAATTCTAATGCCGAGTCCAAACAGACAATGGTTTCCAACTCCTGTGAATGAAATATGGATCTAATATATACAAAAATCACAGCTGAAGTCATTAGTATCAATATATACCAAATATACACCACCTTCAATGCATAAAAACAGATCAATAACTGCTGAAAGAAATGATTTACAGGTAGATGAAGGACCTTATTTCTCTGCTGATAAATGAACAGCTGAATTGGGAAGTGGAGGGAAGAGCTGTACTGGTTTATCGCTTTGAATGAAAACATAAAACATCTGGCTGAAACCAGTTTCTTCATCTTTGCAGGAAACCCAGATCACAGTCATGAACTGAAGCTTTCATAAGCTGGAATATGCAAAGCATTGAAAGCACATGAAGCTAAAAGGCCATTAGTGCATGAGCTTTTGTTTTGAAGAATTTCCCAACATGGATGCATTCAATATCATGACCTGAAATAATGCATAATAATTAAAGCACAAGCCGTGTCATTTGATCTGAATAAAAGTGTCTATTGTTGTTGGTCAATTTCAATGTATCCTTTCCTGTCCTTGCTGAAGGGTTCAACCCATGGGTGCCCAAGTTTTCTGCAAAGAAAAGAAAAATGGCAAAGTTAAGGCAGAGTTTGTTACCCACAATCCTCTATTAAAATGACACAGCTATTTACAGTACGAATGGTTTCCAACAGCATTATGACAGGAATTCAGATTATTAAAGTACAGCTTGAATGCATGAACACTAGAACCAAGTCCACTTTAATGTCATTTTGTACAAAAGCATACAAATATAACAATAATACAAAAGCCAAATTAATTTCAAAGGCAGAGATGCACAGGGACTGTAACATTACAGCTCGATTACGCCTTCAATAGTATACGGTCACTCAAGAGAGTGAAAATTTAGTGTGAACGGCGAAAAAAATAAGGAGGTTTATGCATTAAAGCCTTCGGGGTAAAGAATTTAGAAGCTACAAATCCAGTCAAACAGCAACTTAGTCGAAAATAACTTGAGTTGATGAGAAGAACTCTTTAATGCGTCACGACTCGGGGAAACGAAACCAAAAAAATGGCTGCAAAAGCAAACAATTGGAATCTGTAGTGATTATGGACGGCACTGAGCTTACAATGTTTTAAAAGAGATCGACCGTCTGTGAAGAAAGCTTATTTCATAAATGTGTACGATACATGTAGTGTTAATTAATTAATCGGTTTAAAACCGATAATTGTCCTAAAACTGTCCACACAATATCTGGAAACCCAATGATATAAGCGAATAACCGTGTAATAAAATGACATCTACCATGTGGGTAAATCGCCAACAACATGAATGCGGTTCATATATGACTCTGAATACGCTAACAGAATGGTTTGTTAATATGGCACTATGAAAGCACAAATCAAACGACTCATTCAAAGCGACCAAATCAGAGCCGTCGGAAACTGCATCGATAACATAATGTAAACAGCTTGACGTCTTAATGCGGCCAGTGAGTCAATACAGACTCGTAGTCCAGAATCAAGTCGCCCTTAGATTCAGATCTTCATTGTCCATTTTCTAAATCTTGTGGCTCAGTTAAGACCAGTTCAAACTCATCGGGCGACGCATGTGAAACCTTCATCATGTAGAACCCCTTCCCTTAAAATCAACCGACCAGATGACAAAAGTCATATGTATAACGCTTACTGCAAAGAAAGATGGGTGAAAAGAATGTTCCCAGTGACAAAGAAAAATCAGCAAGAAGCCCATGATAAAACCAACACACAAACAAAACAAATTCTCTCACTCGGAAGGGCAAAAAGGCACAGACACACATTCATTCAATCGCTCGATCCTTGTCAACATGCATATCTTCAGGAAATCAAAAGCCGAAGCTCCTGCGATTCAAACATCAACAATAAATAAAAACATTGAGCTGGAAAGCAAAATCAAGTCTTTGTGATATTAGTTGAAGAAAGCTGATTGGTGTCCGTTTGTCGCGCCGGGATGATGGCGTTTGAAAGCAGAAAGGACGCAGGCAGGTTTACTCAGAGAAGCAGGTGACGATGTAGGACAAGCACAGTCAGAAAAAAAAAAAAAAAATGGTGTAGCAATTAAACCTGGGTCCCAGTGTGGCCATTGCTGGTACCACAAAAATGCACACCACAGCACAAGTCTAAACAACCGCCACCCTTCCATCAAGTTTGTGTTTTTAACCCCAGTGTCCTTCCCCGGCCCAGGACGGAGAACGGCGTGTGGGGCGCGATGGGCTTTTGGGCCCTGCAGGGGGAGCTGAATGGCACTTCCCCTGCCCTGTACCGCCTCTCTACCTGTCCTTCAACTCCTGCGTCACGCGCTTGGTGATGCGGCCGCACAGCAGGCCCATGAGGAAGAGCAGGACCACACACGTCGCCAACATGCTCAGGATGTACCTCTTTGCAGGAGACGTTAAAACCTGCCCGGCCAGGTCCACGAAACCTTCCGCTGGCGCCACCTATTGACAACAGAGAAACAGTATGAACTCATGAAAACTTCATCACCAGCAACTCGCATTCAATGTTCCTTGCGTAAACTTTATCAGCTTTACATGCGCACAAATTGCATTACTAAATCTAAGGCAAAAAACTTTTTTTTTACATTTTTTTTTATGCTGGTTGAAAGTCTCTTCACATCCCAAAAGCATCCAATCACTTTCCTCAGTCTAACAGTCTGTGCAGACGGAGTCTGAAATTCTCGTCCAAAATTTTTGCACATTAAAAAATAAATATGACCACACGTTGTATCAATCAAGTTTACACACTGTCTCTGAAACTTTGTTCCGTCATAAAAAAAAATTGGATAAGGTTCGATTTTCTGTGTTTTTCGCATTCGTATCAAGCATTTTGATAGGAACGAGGACGAAAAAAAAAAAAAAAAAAAAAAAAAATGCATACGAAAACTTCGGACTCAGTGTGCAAGGACCTTAAAAGCAGGGTAGGTAAAAAATTTATAAACAACTTTCTTCCAAATTTGTTTAAACTTTCTATATATATATCAATGCATAATTAAAATGTAAGTACTCTGATAAAAAGAGTATAAAAATCGAGTGACTCTAGACCGTTTAATCTGTATTAAACACAGCTCATTATTTCCATTCGGGACGAAACATAGGATTGGCTTAGGCGACTGTCACTCTCTCGCAACCATGGCAACCACCCTTTTGCCACACATGACCTGCCCACTTGCGCGCGCACGTTTGATTTGAGGAATTCAAGAGACACGGATCCTAGGAATACCAAAACAATGGCAGAGAAACAGCAAGCAAAATTCACAGTACCGGGCCTATGCAGTTACTGAAGGCAAACCAGGCAAAAAAGGAAGACAGTAACAGTACAAGAAAAGGCAATGAACAAAAAGTCTTTGGATAAACAAAGAAATAAAACACGAGTTAATATCGGCGTGGCTTTCCAGCGATGGCAAGAAATGAGGGAACTCAAGGGGCTGAAAAGTGACTCCTTGATGGCTTTATTTCTGCTGGACAGGTAAATCTTTCTTTTTGTATTTTGATCATACATATTTTTTTGTTTATTTTTTCATGAAGCATGTGTCATTAGCACACGTAGCTGCGTAATATAGCTAACATAACATTACTTAGCGAGCCGTATAATTTTTTTTTTATTAGTTATGAGAAAGACATATCAACGTCCACACCATCGAAAAGTGGATTTACAATGGCACCACCACCTGTATCCACTATTGTCTCGGAGTCGCTTTCTGACCGCTGAGACTTGTATGTTGTGTCGTTCAGTGAAACGAGTGACAGTTTTTATAACAATCAACATGTTTATCTGTTTTTTATTGTCATTTTTCCAGAGATGATGACTTCTCAGTCCCTGGAGTTGAAGAGTTGGATAGTAGCAGCGTACAGGATAAAAAACATTCATTACATGTGACCTCTGACATGATGTCACTACACGCACTGTGCTCCTTCCTCCCCCGCTCGTCTCAGGTAAATAATGCGTCTTCCAGCTCAGTGGTCGGAGTCGCGCGTTCATGTGTTGTGGGGGCGTGGCTTTGGAAGGAGCCCAGAAGGGAGGGGGTGGAGTGAATGGAAATAATGAGCTGTCTTTAAAAACAGTCGTGAGAGGTCTACAGACACTCGATTTTTATACTTTCTTTTTCAGAGTACTTACATTTAATTATGTATTGATATATATATATAAAGTTTAAACAAATTTGGAAAAAAAGTTTTTTATACATTTTCTACCTACCCTGCCTTTAAGGCTACGACAGGCTGCCCTACCTGTTGGTCAATGCATACCTCCACACACCCTGTTCGTGCAGACATGATACACCAGTATTACACTTTCAAAGCTAGCTTGGTTTTGCTAGCCTCTCCAAAATCACCTACCCTTACTTTAATAAACTAATCAAAAAGTATAGAAAACTCGAAAAGCGCAATTTTGTTTAAAGGGGTCATATGATGCGATTTCAATATTTCCTTTCTTTTTAAAGTGTTACAAGCTCTTGGTGCATAAAGAAGATCTGTAAAGTTGCAAAGACTAAAGTCCAAATTCCAAAGAGATATTCTTTATAAAAGTAAAGAGTCAATCAGAAGGACTGTTTTCTGTGAGAGGAGCATTCAAAACGGTGTCTGTTTCTATAAAGTGGGGCAATTCCAACTATGCAAGGACAGTCTGGCGCTTCTGACTCGCAGCCTGTAAGCACTTTTTCATATTGCCACTGATGATTCAAACGTGAGTTTTAAACAGTGTAGAGTAGCGCTTGTTGTTTGTTATTTCTCCGATCACAAATGCAGACATGGTTTTATGTTTACACTACGCGATACGCAATCCGTAAAAAGACAGTGCAAGTCATTATAATAAGTAATTATGTTCCCACTGGATGCAACAAATGCCTCGTTTGTAATGGGATTCATTGGTTTTGTCTCGTTGCACGGGCGGACACGGCATCACTGTATGGCAATGGGTGTAACATTTCCGTCACACTCTTGAGTTATTCAGCCAATCACAACACACTGGATACAAGGTTTCTGCAGGATTTTTAAGCTCAATTTTTTAAGACCTTTTTTAAGACCTGCACAAATAAAATTAATACCATATGAGCGAGGGTAGGGCAATGTCTATAGTACCATATTAAACTGTAAATTTACTGTAAAAAGCATAATTTACAGTTAAGATAAGTTTTCACAAAAACAAAGTTTTATAAAATTTTATAAAACTTTACATTTCAGCCTTTAAACAATTGTTAAGAAAAATGGATGAGTCCAAAGTATGAATTATTATATTAATGTAAACAATTATAAAAAAAAATGTTTTGCTGAGTGTGTTATTGTGCTGATATTTTAAGGACTACCGTGGACAGCTGACTCCTGAAAGCAGCGCAGCACCGGATTTTGAACGTGCAGCGCTCGTGTTTATTCAATGAAATCATAGCCTTTTGAAGTTTAATCATCACAATCCGCCATATCGCAATTCTGATCTTTCCGTCCCCAAATTTAAGACCTCTTGAAATCATAATTAAGACTTTCTTGTACAATTTGAGACTTTTTAAGGCCTTAAATATGATACAACTAAATTTAAGTCTTTTTAAGACTTTTTAAGACCTCGCGGAAACCCTGTGGATAGCTGGCCAATCAGAGCACACCTCGCTTTTCAGATTGATGAGCTTTGTAAAAATCTATGCGTTTCAGAAAGGTGGGGCATAGAGGAGAAACAATAATATACATTATGTGGAAAATAATGTTTTTTTCCAATGTCATATGACCCATTTAAACGGTTCATAACCAAATTGTATGCATGTGATGTAAACTGGGACTCATTCGTAAAAATTAAAAATGCAAATGACTGGAATTTACACTTAAAGGGTTAGTTCACCCAAAAATTAAAATTAGGCTGCGTTTTACCCACCCCCGAGGCATCCTAGGTGTATATGTCTTTCTTCAGACGAATCCAGTAGGGGTTATATATAAAAAAATATCTTTGATCCTTTAAGCTGTATTGTTGCATTGCTTCAGTCCAAAAGACATGAAACAAAAAGCGCACTTCCATAATAATAAAAAAAAAAAGTGTATCACACAGCTCTGGCGGGTGAACAAAAGCCTCCTTTAGTGAATCAATGTGTTTTTGTAAGAAAAAATGTATCCATATTCAAAACGTAATAAATCACTTGAATCTAGCTTGCACTCACTGTTGTAAACCGAAGCATTTCCGGGGGAATTACACTTCTGTGTACAACTGTTGGCACAAGCTAGATTAAAGTGATTATTACGTTTTGAATATGGATATTTTTCTTACAAAAACGCATCAATTCGCTACAGGAGGCCTTTATTCACCCCCCCGGAGCCGTGTGAGACACTTTCTTTTTTTTTTATGGAAGGGCGCTTTTTATTTCACATCTTTTGGACTGAAGCAATGCAATTGCTCTGACTGCAACAATAGAGCTTGAAAGATCAAAGACAATTTTTTATATAACTCCGACTGGATTCGTCTGAAAGAATAAAGTCATATACACCCAGGATGACTCAGGGGTGAGTAAAATGCAGCCTAATTTTCAGTTTTGGGAGAACTAACCCTTTAACTCTCAAATCTGAGGTTTACGAAGCAATTGTTAACCTGCAGGAGAGTTGGAAAATTGTTTTTCATTTTATGAGCAAATTTATTTCATGAATGAGCCTCATTATTTAAAAAACAGTTCTTGCGCAATTTGAATGCACTGAATTAATGCAAGGTGTGGGTAATTTGTTTGTAAAAACATGCTTACATAAATTGTCAAGCATTTTGTAAGATTTCTGTAAAATGCTTATATAACTATACTTACGTAAACTTATACTGAATGTGGATTTACAAAACTTTTTTTAATAAATTGTTTGTTTAAACTATTCTTATGCAAATTCTCATATTAAATCAAATGCAGAAATCTCTGTAAGATTTGGGCAAATTATTCAGAAAACAACAATAAAACAATAACATTTTTCCGCAAATTGTTCCCAAGTTGAATTGGGTGTAACAACTTATATTTGCGTAAAACAATATTTGCTTAATTTATTCATAAAATCACGCTTATGTAATTGTCACTTGGGATTATATGCAACAATTTTCATATGATTTGTGGAAATTGTTTGTACATGCATCCTTACATAACTGAATGAAACATTTTCAAAATAAACTATGTGAAACCATACTGTGCAAATTCTCATAAAACATAAAATGCAGAAAACTAAGATTTGTTCAAAATCATAATTTTTTTGCATTTAATTTAAAGTGACAATTTACACACGCAAGTTTTTGTATGCAAAAAGATCGGAAGATGTTCTCTGAAGTAAATGCTATCACAATTTTCATAATGGTTACATGATTGATTTACACAGAATATATAACTTAATCTAACATTTTCAAGTCGTGTTGGCAAGTCTGCTAAATGTTTTTTTTTTAAACAAGTTTATTAAGATCTGAAATACGTGATTCTTTCTTAGAATTTAGCCAAAACAAGTATCTTAGAAAGCAGCATAATGTTGCGGTTTACTTGTTAGAACAGCATGTGTGTAGTGAGCACACCTACAATACCAAATATTGAATCAGCGCTCTAGTGTTTGAAACACAACTGAGGTTTTGGAACAACAACAAGGACGAAAATACTGTTGAGCTCCTGAATGGAGGCTGATGGGATTGGGTGAACGTCTACCTTAGCGGCGTAACTCCACATGTCAATGCGGTCCTGTAACCTCTTCTTACACTCCGGCTGGAGTCTCACACGCTTATCTTGGAGAGCCTCCATCAGACACGACATCTCTGCACAAACACAGAGTACAGCAATTAATATCTAGTCTACCAAAATGGCATAAAGTCCTTTCCAGAATTACTTACGTCTTCCTCGGCCCGGAGGGATCGCAGCACACTGGTGCTTAATGTCCAGGGCGCATGCTGTGTGCAGAACTGGATCCACAAAGATGTCCGCCTTGCTCTCCTTCAGTATGTTGAGAACCTCCTACAGCGGGAACAGCCAGTTGTGAGAAACTGAACCATGCATCTTCCCAGCAGCAAATCGGCTCTTACCTTCTTGCAGCCTTCATGGCTGATCTTCAGCAGGTTGATTTTCAAACACTCCTCAACTTGACCCGTCTGCTCCTGCGCCGCTACTTCCTCCGCACAGAGCCGCAGGATCTGGGACAAACAGCCATTATTGGACACTTACGACCAAAACGTCTTGATGTACGACGTACTAAGACAGTGAATGTTACCTCATCAGTGCACTGGAGCTGCAGCTGCGGGTCGAGCCTGTAGTCCAGCGCGGACTCCTGCAGAATGACACTGATCTGGCCCTCGCAGTCTGGAGAGAGACGCTGGAGACACACACACACTATTATATGGAGTAAAGGTGCAGGTTTATGTGCATTCGCAGCGATCAGGGTTACGGACCTGGTCTGCGTATTTGAGTTTGAGGCAGGAGATGACCTGCCCCTCCAGCTCGTTGTCGTCTTTGGCATTGTTCAGAATGTTTTGGCAGAACTTCGGTATGTCGGCTTTGCAAGCCTTCCTCAGCACAGGGTTCAGACGGTAGTCTAGAATGGAGGAAAGAGCATCAAACTGTAGTGATGGAGCCAGGTTTTTTGATTCATCAGGGAGTTTATACGAATAGGGCACTTGTATCTCGTTACTTTTTATAACAATTATGGCACAAAAATATAAATAGTTAAATCAAATGATTTCAACTCTTTCTAAAGTATGGTGGGAAGACATTACAATTTCAAAATTTTTACATTCACACCTGTTATTGATGTTATTGTAAGAAAAATGCTAATATTTACCTTTAATTTATTGTAAATACAAGTTTATTAATCACTACAAACCAACATTTAGTCTCAAACTGGTTAGCTCCTGCTGAGAGAAAGCATCATTTAGGCAAAACCTATAACCCTGTTACCCATATTAGCAAAACGTAATTTTACATCTCGAAAATCTCTTAAAATTATTTCAGCTATATTAATGTAATAATTATTAGTGGAAAATGTTACTGGGAAATGTTTATTACTAAGTTTTTAAACCGTATCAAGACATCTTATATTTTTTGTAACAGAGCTGAAACGAAAAAAAAATCTTCGGCAAAATTTGCAATACTTTCACTTGCAACTCTGTTACTCATTTCTGCAAAAAAAATAAAAATAAATAAAGTAAATGTTGGATTATTTTACTTATATTTATTTAATGGATGTTAGCAGAAAAAATATTACTAGAAAATGCTTATTGCTAAGCTTTTAAACAGTATTAAGACCTTTTCCAATTTTTTTCCAAACAGGGTTGAAAAAAAATCCTAATTGAAATTTACAACTAAATTAACATTCAGTCTTCAACTCGTAAGCCCATACAGTGAAAGCTTATTTTAAGCAAAACTTACATGTCTGTTACCAATTTCAGAATTGTATTTTTATAAAGGTCTAATTTTTTAATTAATATTAAATTTACTATTAATTTAAAATGAAAAAGGTATTAGAAAATGTCTGATTATTAAAATTATTCATAACTACATTACCACTACTGTTACTAGGTTTTAAAACAATATTAAAGACATCTTCCACATTTTTGTAACAGGGTTGAAAGTAATAAACAAATTGAATTAAATAAATACACAGTTTGTACGGATGAGTCTAACACCTTTCACTGACCCACTAAAAGAAAACATCTGACACATCTGGCTTTTACTGACAGCAATAACACATTAATTAGCCTACTGCATTAACAAAGCTTCCTGTTTGTTGGTGGTCCGACTCGAATTGTAAAGATAAATATGTGAGTGATTAAAGAAAACCTATTGTGTACATACATGCGTGTGTATGTTAGGATGTAGGGGTGGTCGTACCTGTGTTCTGGGTGATCTGTCTCTTGGTAATCATTTGTTTGCATTTCGGATCCATTAGTTCGCTGTTCTTGTTTTGTTTGAGACACTGTAAGAGGTTATTTGCATCTGTCTCAGTGCAGAAACGCTGTATAATAAAGAAAAAAAAAAAAAAAAAAGTTCTTCAATACTTTATATGGATTAATCAAACAATTTCAAGCCACCATTAATATCTGGAGTTTCTTCAGATGTAATTGAGGAGGTTTCACACCCTGATCATCTGCTTGCAGACTCTCATGAGCTGGAAGTCGAGTTCTGGGTCCATCATTTCATTCTCCTGCAGTCTGAAGACTTTCTGATGGCAGTGCTGGGTCAGCCGCTTCTTGTTTTCCTTCAGACACTCGATCACCTGATCCCACACAAACACACAGATGAGCAGATCCTCACAGTTAAACGGAGGATCAGAGAGCCAGCGGATCTGAATGTACCTGAGCGTTTCCGAACACCACGTTCTGACAGTGCTGCTTGATGTCCTGCCGACAGCTCTCGTACAGATCCGGCTCCAGACGAATGTCCTCAGACTGCACGACACACACCGACACATCTCAGCTTCACAGGATATGAGACATAACATAGCCGAGTACACTACTAAAGCTTAGACTCATTTAAATGTATTTTAGATTGATTTGATGTACTGACCATCTCCAGCTCTTCCACTCTGAGCTGTTTACGACATTTCATTGAAACTCGCTGCTCTCTGCCTTCCTGTAAAGTGTCGTTCCTTACCGTGGTACTCAGACAGATCACCACATCCACCCTACGAGTAAACCATCAAAACCTTCCCATCATTACCTCTAGAGGAGCTTTCATGAATATAGCCAATCTCACTATCAATGTATGACACCAGTTCTGAAAGATTTGCTTTGCGTGACAGCCATGCGCTCACTTCTTTTTGATGTTGGGGCACAGTTTGAGCACGTCCTCCTTGCACGCCATCTTGAACTTGTACGAGAAGCGAAAGTCCTTCATCTGGATCTGAGGAGGAGGAGGAGAAGCAGACGGTTGAGACAGAACAGTAGTAACAGTAGAACGAGCGAGCGCGTATTCGTCAGACGTACCAGCTGGAAGTGTGTGACTCCAACGGAGCATTTCTCGTTCATTTCCTTCTGGTGCTTATTGGCAACGAGGCACTCCATCAGGTCCCCTGTGTCTATCTGATTATCAGCCACCTCCTGCGAATCAAACACAGGCAAATAGGAGGACAAATGAAGAAAAAAGAGAAAACAAGCTACTTTGTGTGTTTATTATATAGCTTTAAGTGATGAAAAAATTACTTTCAACTTACGTGACAGTAGGACTGGATCACAGGCTCACAGGCTCGAATCAACAAGGCCTCGATCTGAATGTCCTGGAAAACCAGATGCACCAAAAATCAGTCCACACCCACCCCAGACACCTCACGTCCAGCAGAGGACAACAGCACCAAACATAGACACTGAGGCTTTTTAATTTCAGAGTCAAACTGCTGTTAAAATCACAAAAGGGTTTTTTTTTTGTACCTCAGACTCCAATTCTGTGAGGTTTCCCACCACATCCCTGCAGTTAGGGACCAGATCATCTAAATGATACTGTAAGCACTCCAGTTCCTGACAGACAAACACACACAAACATTGAGCAATGCATCACTGGGAATTCCCTTGCAAATTCAGACATTTCATATGAAACATTTGTTGGTGTCCCAAGACTTTTTGTAAAGCATCACAGGCACAAATCTCATGTTTTCGAAATCATTATCTAACATAAAATTAACCATGACCAATAGTCCCATTTCAGAAGATGACCTCCTTAATTGTGTCCAACAATTAAGTAAATAAAAATAAATAAATAAAACTTTTAATATTAAAACCTTACATTTAAAACACAAACACAAAGAAGAAGGAAAAAAAAAAAAAAAAAAAAAAAAAAAAAACTTTAAAATAATTTGCATGATTAAATATTACTGTGGTAATAATTAGCTACATCACTAGGGATGTAACGATTAACTGCGAGCCGGGTGAAAATCGATTAAAATATGTGACGATTCAAATCGGTTGAGATGCTAAACAAATCACGATTCATTTAGGTGTAGGAGTTTATATGAATGTATGTCTGAGGGGAACTTACTCTCTTTAGAAAAGTTCAGATGGTATTTTTTCTTTTCCTCTTGCCTCTGTATAACGCATATTAAAGTTCATAAGTGCAGCGCTGCTTTGTTTACAGCGGTAACCAAGGAAACACTTTAAGCGCCGCCTGCTGGCAGAGAGTGAATCTGTGTCTCGTGCAGCTCGTCTGTTTCGGTTTCATGCAGATATTTTTATGTATAGTTTCACAAAACCGAAGTCAAATCATTGTTTTTGCTTTAAATTTAATCAAATTAAATTAAAAAATGGCTCATGTTGCATGTATGCAGCGTCTTTGTTTGGATCATGATTAAAATGCAGTGGTTGCCTCTAATTTTAAAAGGAAAGAGCACAGACAAAGCCTTATTTTGTTTAAATGAAGAGATTTATTTTATTTGTGTTCATTATTTGATTTGGGGCTTGATTTAAAATTTCAATTTAGTTTTGTTATTTACATTTACATTATATTTAAATTTTGTCATTTAGCAGATGCTTTTATCCAAAGAGACTTACAAATGAGGACAACAGAAGCAATCAAAACAAACAAAAGAGCAATAATATAATGTAAATTATTACAATAAAATAAGTGCTATATTAATATATTACTATAGAGTTATATTTCAATTTCACAAAGAAACGTGCAGCATTTTGTCCAAACAATAATAAAAGGACACATTTAATTTATGATTTGTCTTAAATCTTTTTTTTTTTTTTTTTTTTAAATCGTGAAATCAAAATCATGAATCAAATCTTGAGTTTAGCGAATCGTTACATCCCTACATGTCACCCATGTTGTGCTCAATCCTGTTACCATAACATTACATTCCTAGCATTTCTTAAAATTGTGACACACAGGAAGAAACATCACTGGATTCTCCCTGAACCAGGGCAATAAGTCATATTTTGTAGAAAATCTTGTACAAATATTGCAGTGTTGACGATATTCACCAATCTCAACCAATCAATCCTGTTACTGGAGTTATTTTAAGAAAAAATTAATCAAACTAATATTTTTTTCTTTAATTTATGGAAATGCACATTAAATTAGTACTAAAGTCTCTGCTGTGTGACAGCTTAATTTAGGATATGAAGCATTACTTGCAACCCTGTTACCCATTCCAGTGTAGTTTTTTTGTTTATTCTTATAAAAATTTGATTTATACATGTGTGTCCAAATGTATATTTAAGTTTGATGCTTATTAAATGTTTTTTCTATAAAATTACAAAGAAAAGAAAACAAATGAGTTTTTAAAGTTTATTTAGACATCCTAACAGTTAGTAACAGGGTTGCAAACATGGTAAACCGAACAGAAAACAAATCTGTCCATTTGTAAGAAAGAAACAAAAGTCATTGTATACTGTGACAGTGTTATTTTACTATCATTGAGATCCTATTAGTTTTTATTATTTGGAAATATAACTTTTTTTTTAATTTTATATAATTTATATGAATTTTACAAAGTTGTATAATTCTTAATTTTAGTTTTCTTTTTTTGTTGCTATTTTTATTTATTTTTTAATGTCTATACAATAATTTTTTTATTTCAGTTTTAGTTTAATACACAAAGTTAGACTAAATAAAAATGAGAAATAGCTGAAATAAAGTTTTTATACTCATATTTTTTTTAGTTTAAGTTAATTTTATTACATGTTTTTAACGGTTTCAGTTTAAGTTTACTATAGTAACCCTTATGGTGGCCAAAAAAAAAAAAAACACACACAAAAAAAAAAAACAATTAAGTCATATTTTAACAAGTCCTACATTTTAGTAACAAGGTTGCAAAGTTCGGAAACCTCATAAAATGAACAAAAAACAAAACCACAGATCATTTTATCCAAATTTTCATCAAAAAAATGTTTTAATTGCATGTAACCAAATGGAAAGTGACGGTTATAATTAGTGTGATCTCATACACTGACCTGTCCAGGTTCAATCTTCTCACTGCACCACTTCCCGAGGTCTGTCATGCATCGCTGCTGCAGCTCCGGATCCAGCTTCACATCCAGAGCCCTCTGGTGGAGGATCCTCTGAACCTCTGTCTTACAGTCCCGAGATAACTGCAGATCGACTCAGACACATTAGCACACACACACACACCTAAAGCATACAAACAGACCCACAACCAATCAATCAGACACGTGCACACAGTTCTGGATCCTTCCACAAACAGCGATCTGTGTGTACGTGCTTGACAGGTGTCATGTACCATAAATGTTACACAAGAATGTCTATTTTTAGATTAGTCTGTTAAAAACTCCCAAGATCCACATCCTTTGAGTTCATTTCCTGCCAGTCACAACTCATTTAAAGCCCACAGCATGAATTAAGTGATTTCTGTCTCGATTTGTCCCTGCTAATTTGCTGAGAACATGCATTTGTAGCTTGATCCCATTTACTCTTAGAGTGAACGTCACCAGACCTGTCAGGAACATAAGAGTCGTATTTCACAACTAAGATATATAACTAAAATATATATCCTTAGCTTGAACTCCATTTTGAGACCATTAAGATTTTCTGCACTGTGACATCCATTTATGCCGTTTATAGTAAAAAATGTAAGACAAATAAGTACAAATAAATACTAGTTAACTAGTACTAAATAAATAAAACTAAAAAGTATATAATTTGACTTGTGAATTATTTAATATATATTATTTTATTACTAAATTATGGTAATGATGATTGAGGGAGGTTGCTTAGTTTACATGAAAATAATGTAACTGTGCTTTAAAATATTAAAAAAACAGGATAATCTGTTTGCATGCTAAATAATTGACTTGCAATGCAGTTTTGCTGTGTTTCTGACAGGTTTGTGAGATTCCCCTCTTTAAGGAACCAGAGGATACTTACATTCAAACTCACTTCAGAAGTTTCTGATGAACCCTACAGTTGCATTCAGGAAGCCTCAGATAAGCTATAGTTTCTCAATGCCCTGTTTTCTGGTAACTCACAATGCAGAAGCGAAAGTGTGGAGTGTAAGATGAGGGCGTACCCGTCGTCCCTGCATCTCGGTGCGGTAAGCGTGCCGGTACAGACAGGAGAAAACGGCTCCGGGCGGCATGAACTCGCTGGTCTCGTTCCAGCCGTGAGTGTGACAGATACGGGCCGCATCGTTCTGACACTTTTTGTACAGGATAGGGTCCAGTCTGTAACCAGAACCACAGGGAAATGTTTGAACACGAGCTCACATTTAACCTCGACAGATACATGAACAGCAACTTTTCAAAGTTGTTTGTTGACAGGGTCTCGGTTAAAGAGAATCAGAGAAACAAATCCCAGGTTTTTAAGATCATTAACTGACACAAAATAAACCTTGGTGTCACAGTACTTTTGACCTGCTCAACAAAACAAAACACTAAAACAAACAAAAAAAAATTACTAAAAAAGACATAAAACGAAAACTAAGCAAAAAAAAAAAAAAAAAAACACAATTATAATGATAAACAAACAAACAAAAAAACCCACAAATCTAATAACTAAAATAGTTAAACTAAAATAAAAAACAAAGAAAACTAAGCAAAACATTTAACAAAAGACCTTATTATTAATAAACAAAAAACAAACAAAAAACAACAACAGAAACAAATAACACAAAAATAAAATACACCTTTAATCCTTAAATGTGTACCTCGGGTCTTTAGTGACCCGGGACGTCATTCACTACCCTCTCCCTCCTTCATTTTTTAAAGATTGACATCAACCTTCTTAGTATTCCTCGATCTATTTATTATAAAACAAGAATATAAAATCATAAATGAATGTCTGTTTTGTGATTTTTTTTTATTTCTTTTGTAAAAAGTGTATAGAGTGCTAGCGACCTGAGGTATGTAATATCTTAAGAATACTTTTCTGTGCAACACAAATTAAATATTCTGTTTACTGGTTAATAAGTGCAATTCACCTTTCTTCCACTGTTTGATAGTTTGATCAAAATGATAGTTTTGATCACAAACATGAGCCAGACGCTAAATGTACTGGGAATATGACCGTGAGAAGAATAAAATCATCTGCTCATCTGCTTAAAGACCTGAATATGTAACAATAACTGGCGAAACATTCATGCATTGTAGGCTTAAATTAATTGCCACTTTTAAATATTAGCATTGTTATACTTAGCTGTGTCTCTCGTTTTGTGCTAAATCATGTCACCACGTGGATTCCCCAGAAACAGTCCTTAACATTGTGACACACAAGTAGCACTACTGCATTCTTTCTTTAGCTTGGGAGGGGTGGACAAATAAGGAAGTAACTGAAGTGTATCATTCAAAAGATTTATAAACGGGATTGTCAAAATGAAAAGTGTGGAATGAAACCTAAAGGCAGAAAAACTCTGGTGAGTTTGGTGACTGACCTCCAGTCTCTGGAGATGAAGTACTGCAGCTCCAGCAATCTGTGTTCACAGTCTTCAACCATCTTATCAGTGTACAGATGCTCCATCAGACAAGACAGGATCCTACACACACATAATAAACAAGGTCCAATGTAAAGATCGATCAACAGCATACTGGAAAGTTCATGGCTAGGCATGGGCCGGTATGAGATTTTGACCGTATGATAACCTTGAGCAAAAATATCACGGTTTCATGGTATTGTTGTTACAGCTCTGAAATGTGTTATTTTTAAATGACTGGGTAAAAAAAAAAAAAAACATTTCCGCTGGACACAATATATTTTGTTTTTGAGCAACATACAGAATATTAGAAACAGCAGAATTAATTTTTCTATTTGATTTGTTTCCTAAAAATTACAAAAATAAAGACTGACATCTTTAGTTAACCTAAATCTGTAATTACAGTTATTTAATTTTAGTTATATAACTCATATACATATCATTTAGTTATATAATAATAACCATACACATAATTTGATTTAATAATAACCCAATTTGAACTAAAAACAAACCTTGTCAGAACATTCTGTGAAATTATAACACGTAAACTTTTCAGAAGACAGGCCAAAAAGTAGCTCATCAACCGCTGGGATCCTCCTCACACAATGGACAGACGAACCTGGACTGAGTATTTGTTGGACATTATCTCGATGGAGCTCTCAACTTCTCGTATACATGGGTCTAATGTAGAAACTGTAAATTTATGGCTTTCAGCTTTTAATGTGTCGTCTTTTCTAAAATCTTTGTAAAAATTATTTTATTGTTATTTATGTATAAATAGTACTTAATATATTTTTATTATTATTTGTTTATTTTATTTATTCCCATTTTTATTTTTCTTTATTTTGAAGTCTACCAGGGGGTGGGACGGGTTGGGTTCTAAATTTGCACAGTTGCTTTTTGTTTTATACTACTCTTTCCGCGAGACGGAAAGGAGCGCTGAATGTGAAGTGAACCCGGGTCATCCTACACACACACATGTGACAGATAATACATCTCGCACCAGCAGGAGGAGGAGGGGTCAGTGTTACTCTCTACACTTCACTCAGTCTGAGGGATTCCTACTTTCAGTCCTCGAGGAGACATGGAAAACAGCGCATACCTCAGGAACGGTATAATGGAAAATATTAGTGGTTTTGAAACCATGACATTTTCAAATATTCATGGCAGAACGCGTTTGTTCAGAGATATTGTTGCAGTGCCTTAAGCCAGCGGTTCTCAATTCCAGTCCTCGCGCCCCCTACTCCCTGAGCAGGGGAAATCTGTTGAAGTTTACTTCACTTCTGAACATTCATTCACAGATTTGCGCTGTGACATCATATACCTCTGTAAATAAATACAATTTAAATTCACGTCTCGCACACTTCAATCCACTTTGGATGGAACATGTATACGTTCGCTTCGAACTGGAATCATGGAGGAATATCGTGTGATGTCCACTTCGCAGGGCACTTACGTTAGAATAGAAAAAACGTCTGAAGCGATAAGAGAAACATACAAACCGCTGTCTTAAGCAACAGAAAAGGCATCCCTATCAAACAAAAACAAAAACAAACGCCTCTAAAATAAACAAAAAAACAAACTGTTCCATTGGTTGACTCCACTTTCAGAGTAGGTTACCGGCAGAAAGGCATTCTAGCTGGCGCTCTGACCCAAATATCTCAAACAGGAGCACTCACATGGGGTCTCCGTTTCGGATGTGCTTGCAGGCGGTCTGGATGACGGACTCACACGCCTCGTTCAGAGCGCGATCAATGCGATAGTCGGCCCCGGGGTCTGTTTCCTGTATCAGTGTCTGGAGCTGATGGGACACACACAGTTATGAAAGCCATAATCAGTCATTCATCACAGCCGCTGCATTATTTAACATGAAGGAATATCTCATGACTTTATTCACAATTTGAATCAATTCATTAATCACAGGAAGTACTGAAACACAGGGAATGCATACGACTATCTTGATATTTTTCAGCCTCTTGGTGATGTTTATTATCTTCATATTTATGCATTTATTTATTTTTTTAATCAGAATAATCAATATTTAGACTAAACAGCTATCTATCTATCTATCTATCTATCTATCTATCTATCTATCTATCTATCTATCTATCTATCTATCGTCTGTCCTCCCTCTCAAAACAAAAACAAGATAGTAATAAAACAAAAAAAACATGAAAAATAAATAAAAACAAAACAAAAAAAATAAAAAAACAAAAAATCACAAAAGCAAAAAATAACTAAAACAAAACTACAATACAAACATACACAAAAACCAATAGATACAAATTACTTTCTAACAAAAACAAAAGAAAAGAAAAGAAAAAAGAAAACAAAAAAACAAACAAAAACAAATAAAACATGAAAAATAAAAGCAAAAACAAAATAACATCTAAACGAAAAAAAAAAAAAAAAAAAAAAAAAAAAAAAAAAATCACAGAAGCAAAAAATAACAAACAAAACTAAAAATACAAACATACACAAAAACCAATAGATACAAATAACTTTCCTTTTAACAAAAACTAAGAAAAGAAAAACAAAAAACTAAAATACAGAAAAACAATAAATACAGCGATATACAAAAAATAAATAAATGAATAAATAAAATAAATAAAAAAAAAAAAAAAAAATAAATAAATAAAGTGAACTGTAACTTGACGAAGCCATTAGTATACTTTGTTTTGACACAACGGGGAAAACAGAGTTTCTGTTAATCAGCCAAAAGGCCACAGTATTCCCAAAAATCTCTCTCTCCAAAATAATGCCAGATATCATTTTCTGGCCTGTACAGCGTATCGAGCCATTGCTAATACTCAATGTATCTGAGATATTCAAGATGTCGACCGGACCAACCAGCATTTGAGTGCATCAAAGAGCATTTCCACTCACAGCTTTCTGGCAGTGTCCTTCCAAGATGCCCTTGTCCCGGGACACCCTCATGAGGCAGTGCAGGGTTCGACCCTTGTGGTGCAGGCCGGAGCAGTGCGTGTCAATCTCCCCTCGGCAGTGCAGCACAATCTCGGGACTGAGCGAGTAATCCTCCATCAGCATGCGCCTGTAGTCCAGCATCTCTCCCTGACACTCGCCGCTCACGGTTTGACCTGCGACAGAACGAGCGCAAACATGAGGAAAACTGATCTATAGATGGGGCCGAACCTGGGGCCGTCCGCATCGCATCAAAGCCTCACCTCGGTGCACGGCTGCCTCCAGACACAGCAGCAGGTACGAGAGCTTGGCTTCTCTGGCTCGAGGCATGGCCGTGTCCATGTTGCAGCGGTATTTGCGCAGGTCCGGTTTGCAGGCTTTAGCCAGCGAGTAGCTGACCTTGTAGTCCTGAGCGATCAGCTTCTGACGAGTGGAGAGAGCGTCCTTGCACTGCGGAGAAAACAGACACGCAAGTTTAAAAGGAAATATTTTAATAACAAATGTGTGTTGCAAGCTTTTTCATTTTAACTGCTAGGTAAATAAACTGATGAGAAGAAAGGATGGATTTAGAAAAAAAAATTCTGTTCACCATCACTATAAACAGTTCTCAGTAGCTGCTTCTGCAAAACGAAAACCAAATGTACCTTTTCCGACATGCTCTCCTCAAACTTGTGGTTGAACAGACACTTGTAGACCTTTCCTTCCCCTGCTGGAGTCTGAGACAAACGAACAGAGCAGACCATCAGCACACAGAAGTGCACAGTGAGCTTGTATCAGGGGATTGCGGCGGCGTACGTTTTCGCAGAAGTGCTCGCGGTCTTCCCGACAGGCGAAGTAGAGATGGCGGTCGAGGTGGAAGTCGTCGGAGGAGAGCTCGGCCACACGCATGATTGACTTCTTACAGTCCTCTTTGATGGTGTACTGACCCGGCTGCTCCTCGGCTTCAGACACCAGGCCTTTCTCCAGACACGCGATCACCTCGCCCTGAGAGTGGACGTCCTGGAGAGAACAGCCATGTGTGCTCAGAGCTACAACAACTTGCATCTTCATGCCATCAAATTTAATTAATGGGAAAAATCTGTCATTTACTCAGCCTCAAAAAAAATCTTTCCTTCATCGTTTATGCTTGATGTGCAAGTAAGTTTTGATATTCTGTTGACCATATTTGAAGTGCTTTATGTATTTGCGCTGATCAACATTTAAAAATTTCATTAAAAATATCTTTACTGTGCTTTAAAGATGAATGAAAATCTTATGGGTTTGGGATATTTGAATAAGTTGTATCAATTTTGGCCATTTTCTTTTGTGGGTTAAGTATCCTTATAATGCTGCCCGATATTAACATGCTTATTAATTGTCACATTATGGCCAATAAACAATAAATGGCTGATATTGAAACTCTATACTATTTCGTCAACAACAAGAACAAAAACGTGAGTGTTAAATGACAAAGGTAATCTTAACGTTAAAATAAGTTAAATGAGCATGCATAATTAAACATCCAATATCAACCGAAGAAAAATACTGAATTGTTACAAGAACAGAGTTGCAAAGATGAAGTAAAAGTTGTAAAAAGCATGTATCTGTAGCTTTAGTGTTCGGCTACAGTCCTGTATTTGACACTAATGTAGCAGAAACTTCCAGAGCTGCTAAAAATACTGGCACTGTTATCAAAAAGCATCAAAAAGTAAACAGTAGTTAAAAAAAAAAAAAAAAAAAAAAAAAAAAAAAAGAGTGTGGTCATACTGCTGCTTTCAGTTACCCACAATGCACCTGGGCTCACCTTCTCTCCAGTGTTGACGCTTCCACAGTGCAGTTTGTTGATGTCGTCCTTGCACTGGTCCATGAAGCCGCAGATCAGCCGGTAATCGCTGAAGACGATGCTGGTCATCTTGGTGATGTACTGGCTGCACTGGTACTCGGAGATGTTGGTGCGGTGTTCTACCAAACACGACACCAGGTAACCCTTCCCACGCACCTCAGCGGCACACTCTTAATCTGCAGACAGACCTGGATTATAGTGAGTCTGTGGTACAGTCTGAGATAGAAGTTTGTTTCCGTGCACACTTACCCCACTGATGGTGGTCTTGCACACCTCGACGGCGACAGACTCAAACTTGGGATCAGTCGTCAGATTCAGCTTGTAGTTCCACAGCAGCTAAAAACAAGATTTATTTGCATAACTTAATCTTACAGTACTGAATGAATTTTAATCCACCAATTTGATTTTTTTTTTTTAATCCTGAGCAACAACAGCACTAAAATAATGAAGTTTATTAGGTATGTAACGATATCATCAATATCGAATAGCAAAACTGTCTCGATATTATCATGGTATGAAAGATATTGTATGACGATATGAAGGAATCAATGCACACATTGATGAGGCAATCAACTTGTGGAAAAAATAAAATGTTTTCCACACCACAGAACGGCTTTGTTCACAGCGAATAAATGCAGTGAACTGGTTTATTGCAGTGCAGTGAGTTTAGCACGTGCTTGGGAACGCAACACCATCAGTTAGGCTTTATTTTCGTGGCAGATGATCACAGCATTTCACTAGATTTGTAGTGAGATGCGTTTTCATAAGCCTGTTTTCACTGAACCTGGAGTTTCTTCAAAATAAAAGACAGAAAGAATTTTAATTAATGTGTCTTTTTTTAAATATTGAAATAAACATTGTATTGTGGACTTCATATCGCGATGATATTGTATCGTGAGATTTTGATATTGTTACATTCCTAATGTTTATATTTCTGATATTCAATATTTTATTTATATTATTACAATATTAAATTATATTAATTAAAAAATAAAAACAACCAATTTAGACATTAGCCTAACGGAAAAAAAGAAACCCCAAATTAAACAAAAGTTTAAAATACTTTATATTTGTTGCATAAAACAATAAAAATAATAATAATTAATTAAAAATAAACAAAACAAAACCAAACAAACAAACTTAAAACAAAAATCAAACCAAACAAAGAGAATAGTTAACCTCACTATTAGTTTGAAATATCAACAAAAACTCCAGCTAGTTTGTTTGGGTTTAACCATCAACCGTCATTCAGATCAACATTCAGGACCAAAAATAACAGAAATAGTGTGTAAACACTTACATGATTGCAGTCTGCAGTGATCTCGGACTCCTAAAGAGAGATTAAGAAGAGAAAATATAAAGTTCACACAGACAAAAGTAACATGCATGTGCAAAACAACAAGACTAGCCCTGAATAATTACACTGGTTATGGGTTCACTCCGATATTTAAGAGGTATTTAAAACATTTTACTGTGCTTAAAATCAAGTGGAATAAGTGCAAGAATATAACTGAACGCAGTGCCTCAAAGAGCATTTTTAAAGTGTTTAACTTGTGTTGTGGGATGCTCAAAACATTGTTACACTTCAGCAAGCAAAAATGTCTGAATATGTATGGCTGTAGTACTGGTGCTTTAAAAGAGAATAAAAAAAGACCAAAGAGCCAAGAAAAGAGAGTTTTACCACACAAACAAAGCTATGCTTTAAAAATAAATTTATAAATAAAATCTACACCACAGTCGTTGCAGTTGTTGGACAACTAGTCAAATATTTTGATCCATCCCTAATAAACAATGCATAAAATAGTAACAGTTGCCAATGTTTGTAGATGTGCGTTACATTTACTTTTAGGCTTTTGAAATGTATTTGCATTAATTTGTGACCCCAGGTAGAGGCGAGGTGAAAATTAAGAGTTTGGCAGCTTTAATCAAAAACAGAGGCCTTTTAATTACATATTAATTCCTCTGCTAATAAATTGCTCTTTGTGATTTGAAAACTTCAGCAGTCAGGAGCAATCAACATAACAGTAGGGTCCCCCTAACCGTGCTGACTTGATACTGATCTTTATTTGAACAGACAGAAAGCATCCCCGACACAGCACTGGCCAGCTGTTAGCGGCCCGCTGTAAATATCAAGCGTGTAATTCTTGATTCCCATGGAGCTAAAGGCCTTGATAAAGGGTCACAATGTTACTAAAAACAGCACCCAAATCCAATCAAAGACACAGTAACCCGAATTTGACCTCGGTCTGTGCTGATAGCATCTTCTTAGCCTTTGATAGTTGCAGCGGGGTTTATTAACTCCAAAGGGAATTAAAGCTACAGTTTCTCTGTGCAATTATGCTGCAGCCGTCTATCATATATAATGCAAGTGAAAAGGATACAATTATAACACTTATAACCCTGTATGATTGCAAAGCAATATTAGAATACTGCTTAGAGACCAGAAAAAAATCACTGCTTATTTGGACCGTTGTCGCCTCAAAATCATATAAATGGCCTGCCGACAAGATCTTTTCTCCAGCTGTGTCAGGATTTTATTTTAGAAAACAGCATTTTTAAAAAGCCACCAGGGCCTTTTGCCTCCAGCAGATTATAAAATATGGAGGTAAACAAACTGTCTCCATTCAGTCTTTATTTATGAGAAACAATGAGGAACATTGTACAGCTAAATAATTGACCTTACAGTAAGGACTCTTTCCATGGGAAGAGAAAGTCTGAAGTTCATTTATAGTCTGAGAAAAACACGGAAAACTCTGAAGGATAGTCACATGATCATTAAGCAATAAAATGTTACAAACTGAAAAACAACCTGAACTAGATCAAGTGATGACCCCAAAAAACCTGTAACAGCGATGACAAAATAACCTCTAACAGCTGAGAAACAAGCTGCAATGGTAATGCACAGCCAGAGGAAAAAACCTGTAACAGTGGTGAACAGCCAGAGAATTGACCTGTAGTGTGATGAACAGCTGAGAAATAACCAGTAATGTGATGAACAGCTGGGAAATAACATGTAATGGTGCTGAACAGCCAATGAATTAGCCTGTAATGTGATGAACAGCTGAGAAACAAGCTGCAATGGTAATGCACAGCCAGAGGAAAAAAACCTGTAACAGTGGTGAACAGCCAGAGAATTAACCTGTAATATGATGATCAGCTGAGAAATAACCAGTAATGATGATGAACAGCCAAAGAATTAGCCTGTAATGTGATGAACAGCTGAGAAATAACATGTAATGGTGATGAACAGCCAAAGAAAAACACTTAAAACTAACAAACAAATAAGAAAATAACATGTAATGGTGATAAAAGGCTGGAGAAATAATCTGCATTATGATGAACAACTAAGAAATAACATTTTATGGTAGTGAACAGTCAGAGAAATAACCTGTAGTGTGATAAACAGCTGAGAATCTAATGCACTGAACAGCTAGAGAAATAACCTTCATCTGTTACAAACAGACAAACAACCTGAACTAGATCAAAGTGATGACACAAAAAAACCCTGAATTCAATGACAAACCTATAACAGCTGAGAAACAAGCTGTACATTTAATGGTACTGAACAGCAATAAAAATAAACTTTAAAAACATAAAAAAAATATCTAATGAAAGTGAAGAGTAAAATTGAAAGTCGTGACATTTGCCAAGGATGGTAACCCATACTTGGAATTGGTGCTCTGCATTTAACCCATCCAAGTGCACACACACAGCAGTGAGAAGTGAACACACCGTGAACACACACCCAGAGCAGTGGCCAGCTATATCCAGCGCCCGGGGAGCAACTGGGGGTTCAGTGCCTTGCTCAAGGGCACTTCAGCCATGGGTATTGAGGGTGGAAGAGAGCGCTGTTCATTCACTCCCTCCCACCTACAACTCCTGCCAGCACCGAGACTCGAACCTGCGACCTTCTTGTTACAAGTCCAAATCTCTAACCATTAGGCCACAGCTGCCCAGAGAAATTTGATGAACAGCCAGAGAAATAACCTGTAACGGCGACAAACAACTGAGAAATAACATTTAATGGTAGTGAACAGCCAGAGAAATAACCTGCAATGTGATGAACAGCTGAGAAACATCTAATGTGATGAACAGCCAGAGAAATAGCCTGCAATGTGATGAACAGCTGAGAAACATCTAATGTGATGAACTGACAGAGAAATAATTTGTAATAGTGATGACCAGGCTGGGATGAACATCTACTAAAATACCCTGCACTGTGATGAAGAGCTGAGAAATAGCTAACAAATTGCTTATCCATTGAATTGCCCCTGCAATGTGATGAAGAGCCAGAGAAAATGACCCACCATTAACAGGCCTGAACAATCCAATACAACAGATCACAGAACCAACGCCAAACCCATAATCAGCAAAAGTAAAGGGAAACCTAGTTCTGCTAGTTAAGAACCATTCAACAAATGTTCAACAAAAGTAAAAGCGCTGTTTGTGTAATCAGTAACTAAGAGCTAATTACCTAACTCGCATTACACATCTATCAGACCTGACACTGGCAATTAGGGTTGGGAATCGTTAGAAATTTTTCCAGTTCTGGTTCCATTAAAATTATTAAATAACTATTAAAAAATAGTGGTAAGGAAAAATCCACAATACTCAACTTCTCGATGCTCAAAACTGTTTATTACTTACTGTCAACTTAATTTAAAGGTTGGCAATGTCAAAATTCAACATATATTACAGTATACGGATCTTCATACGTAGGGTTGGGTACTGTTAGAAATTTTCAGATTCCGGTTCCATTTAAATGAACTATTAAGGTTTTTTTTTTTTTACTATTTTACCTTCACTGAAACACATGCTGATTGATGGACTAGCATTACTACCTTCCAGCAGCACTACATTCAAAGTTGATGTTTTTTACACTATCAATAACATTTTGCTTTTCAAGCAGGAATAAGCTGGTCGCACTTGTTCATTTCCCTAAATTAATGAAATATAAACTGTTATACTTATAACCACGTATACACACACTCCATAAAGACCCCGTTTTACAAATAATAATGCAGTCAGGAGATGCTGTGATGCAATGAGTGGTTTCCACATTTTTAAACATTAAAAATGCATGAAAATAAATATTTTCTATCACTTTGTTTATCACTCTTGAAATGACCTGTACACTAAATAATTGAACCCTCATACTTGCATAACAATAGCAGTCTATTTATTTAGTGGTCCAAGTTGAAGTCAGTATGTATATTAATGACAATATGGGACAAACGTGGAAAAGTGTTCAGTAGTTAAAGACGCGGCGCGTCATTGGTATCAATGTGCTCAGTAATTAAAGAGGCAGGGTGGCGTTTCTGTTATTTGGTTTTTGACCTCCTTTACGGGAAACGCCGAATCGTCAGAACACCGGAGGAAGGCTGCTCACAGCGCTTGGTCACGTGTCGCACAAGAAGTGTTTTCGGAACCGAAACTTAGAAATTGCTTACTGAATAAGAACCAGTTCTCGGTTCCCAACCGTACTGGCAATAAACGGGACACTTCAGAAGTATTATTACACAAGGACCTCAATGATCATACTGCTTCCTTATTTGTAATCATGCAATGACTCAAACGCTGGTGCTGTTTCACCAAACAATGACTAACCCTTGACAAACAAAAATCATTCAGTACTCACATATCATGAACCCTCTTCAAATGAACACTGCACAACCCTTCAGTCAGATCGAACAAAAGCAGAAATTCAGTACACAGGCCATCCTTGTTCATACCAAGGATGATAACTATAATGAAACCAACTATAAAGTTTTAATAATCCTTCTGATTATACCACATCTCCAACAACATCGAGTAATGATATCCCCGGAATCACTAACTATTTTTACTAGGAGCACTGTAGCCCCAGACTGAACATTTTTAGGAGCACAAGCAGAAAATTTAGGGGCATGTGAAATCGTTCACATATTTTCCAAATAAGAAACGTAAAACTAAGTGACATTCAGCCAAGTATGGTGACCCATACTCAGAATTCTTGCTCCATATTCTTTTCATTTCAGAGAGATATGACATATACATATATATATATATATATATATATTACTATGTATATATATATATATATATATATATATATAATTACTATGGTTTTGCATTAATAAGTGCAGTTACTAATAATATTACGTTAATTTCTTATTTATTTCATGTTTATACACATTTAACAGTAAAGCACTAAGCTTGAGTTGGGAAGCTTACAAAATATATTTTTTATTAACAACAGTAACGTGCAAAATATATATATTTATTTTTTTTTATTTAGAAAAGATATATAGTACTCTTATTAAATGTACCATTACTCTCTTATAGTCTTTTATGAAATTGACCAACAAGTGATTATGTGTGATTTAGTCTCAAATTGAAGAAAACTTGTTTTTCAAAGCACTTTGAGACGTTTTTTACTTCATACACAAAAAAAGAATGAAACTCTGACAAAATCTGATTTCTCGATGATGTGATATTTTAGATTTGTTTTTATTTCAAAATATAAAGGAAAAAGTATAAATGAATGACTAACAAGCCAATAAGTGCTCCTCTGCTGCCATCTACAGGTCATAATGGTGATTTGATTAATTTTTTAATTTTACACAAGCCTTTGTTCAGCGCAGTATATTTTGGTCATCTCACTGAAAATAACATTTAAACTGGATCATCACAGTTGTGTGAAATGCTTGTAAGCCACTGAAAACTGCTTGAATTTCTCTCTCAAAAGTCTGTGCGAAACCAGCTGTGGCTCCCGAGTAGCTGTTCTGAGCTCGGATTAGTTCTTCTGCATCAGGGTCCGAGCTGATGAACGGTCCGCACTCGCAGAGCAGCGCGACGGTTACGCTTTCGTTTCGTTTGCCGTCCGATCTTTCTCTTATGCATCAGAAATGGCAATGCGAGATGAACGCGGTGGTCAAGTTATTAAACTGATTAAATATTACCAGGTGAAACTAAAATAAATAAATATTTGGATATACAAATATTTTTATTTATAATGCCGACTTCAACAGAAGCCACTGTGCTCATCTTATTTGCTAGCATTAATAATTTACGAGTATCGGTGACGCCATTTGTCATAACATCATATCATCGCTAATAGCGCAGGTGACGTCACAGAGGGGCGGACTCAGACCGTATATCTGAGCGTCCTGGTGAGCCCTAGGTAGGCAGCACACAAGGGATTGAAACACAGCCATTAACGGGAAGCACTCTATTAATTAATCGCGATAACCGGATCTCGATCCCCTGTGTGTGACATTCAGAGGCCTTTCTGCGTCTGGGTTTTAATTATATTAACAAATATCTTCTCACGTCACCCATGCCTGTACCTTATGAATCTATATGGTTATGAATGTGGACGCTGTTCGTGTACCGTTACCGTGATGTAGACTGAAGATCAGTCAGTTCTGCTCTGTACGCGGCTTTAATCGCCACGCGCTCACAGACTGTGTGTTAAATACAGACTCGGCTTTCTTACGTCTTTTCGGTCCTGCAGGCACTCGAGCACGGCCAGGTTGTTGTTCCAGGAGTGTTTGGGGCAGATCCGGCTCACGTCCTCCCGACAGGCCGCCTCCTCCGCGAGCTTCCAGCCGCCGCTGCGCCGCCCCGCGGAGGCCCCGTCCGGCGCCGCCGCTTTCCCCTCTCCCGCCCCGTTTCTGCCTCTCTCGGGATTATCTGCGGCGTTTTCAGTGTCCGGCTTGCCTTCAAGCGCGGAAGACATCCAACCGGAGATGAACATCAACAGCAGCAGTCGCTGCACACGTCCACACGCCGCCATCTTCGCGGAGAGAACTGACGAATCCTACTACGGCCAGGAGGACGCTCATGAATATTAAGTAGCACGCGATGACGTCGCGCCGCTTCTGGCTGTGTTATTAATATTCATGAGATAAATCCCCTACCGTAGTAGATTTCGTTAGTTCTCGGTTGAAGTGGTGCGGAATTTAGGGTTCACGAACTAAACACGGGCCACGTAGACTGAGACTTAAACATACTAGTTGGTTTATTAGAGAAAAGGAAGACAAGGAAAGAAATTAGCATGAAACTGGGAGTTGAGAAATGGGCGGGGCTTAGAGGTCCAGACTTTGTACGTTATTTTTTTATTTTAACTTTTCACTGTGTATTCTCAGTCAAACAATTTTAAGTTTATTAGTGTCTTTATTTAGGAAAAAACCTATGATCCAGAAGGCTGCTGCAGTAACGCATGATATGGTGTTGTCACCTGGTTCCTGTAACTTTTCTCAGCGATGACCAGGACGCACCAATCGCTATCGTTTATGATTACTCGATAGTGTATTTATTTTAATCGAGATTTTGTGTGTGTGTTTGAATTACATTTATGTCAAAAACAATATTTCTGGAAATAACACAATTCTATATTTTATAAAGCGTCCTGCAAAAAAGAAAAAGAAAAAGTGAATATGGCTCAAGCCTTTGTGCTCAAGGGAGATGCGCCCTCTGGAGGAAGAAAACAGTTATTAGCTTGTTAACGAACAGTAACAATTTTTATTAACATGACACACTATTGCGGACTATTGATTTGATCGCGCCACTCCTATAGAGAAGTTTTTAAGGTTCTCACAAACTGTGTCAATGTAGGCATTTATTGTTTTATTAAAAAAACAACAACAACAACAAAAAGAAAAACACATATATACAAAGAAATCAGTGAACACTGATCACTCTTAATTAAGACATTAATAAAGCCCTGATTTTAAGGTCAGAAACAGAAAACACTTTATAACGAACAGAAAATAAAAAAAGGATTTAGATTTAAAACAAACAAGTAAAAGGACGAGAGTGTCACCGGCGTCCCAGTCCAGCAGTATTTGGTTCATGAGAAAGCCTTATTCAGATTTCAGTTCGAATGTTACTCTCAGCCTCACTCCCATTTATACACCTTCAGCATCTTCTCGGTCAGAGAGGCCAGAAAACTGCTCTGGTTGACCCCAAAGGGACAGATGTCCAGCACAGGGAGGTCGGCAGGCATCTTCTGAAGCAGAGCACCGGTGCCGGCGTCCCAGACCTGCAGACAGAGCGGAGAGATCACAGTGAACACGTGCGGAACCAAAAGACACTAGATAGTGAATGAGAAACACGAGCACAGGGCTGGACCGGAGGAGGAGCGTCCCTCACCATGGTGGAGTTCGTGGCCTCGTCTCCAGCGCACACCAGCGTGGCTCCCTCTCCGGCCGGACTCTTGAACACGGCGCTCTTGGTGAGCAGCTTGCAGGAGGATCCAGCGGTGAAGGTCTGCACCAGAGAGCAGGAGCAGACGGGCGGCTGGCGGCTGTCTGTCTGAGGCGTCCGGCTGAGCTCCATTAAAACACAGCGCAGTGACGGGTGCGCACGCCCTGCACATCACAAAACAGACATGAACCTCAATGCTTTTAAAAAGAGCCGAGATGCAAGAAATCAAGAGACAAAGACATGCAATCAAAGACAGTAACCTTAGATTAAAATAGGAATGTGTATTCATATTGAAACAATATTAGTGATTTTTTGCTAATTACAGTTTTAAATGGAATACATAAATAGAAACTTTTTTTTTTAACTGAATAAAACCAACAGAACAGTATAACTCTATACTGGCAAAATCATATTACTTTTTTTGACGAAAAAATAAATAACTTTGATACTTGTATATGAGAAGGGGCTGGTATGTGAGTTGGACGTGTACCTGGTCTGTACGTGACGAGGCAGTGTCTGCTGTCCGGCTCCACCTGTATGTCTGTGCAGCTGCCCGACTCTAGAGGCAGGATGTGAGGCGTGTATGTGGTTCCCTCTATGTGCTCCCAAAAACAGCCGCCCTCCAGCGTGCCTGCGATCAGGCCGCCGCACGGGAACATGCTGGAGGCGGCGTGCGGGATGTAGGACAGAGACACCACTGGACAGCTACAGCGAAGAAGAGGGACAATATCATCAACAGACAGCTTCTCCACAGTTTGTCAAGGACACAATCAAGTAATGTACGACGAGCTCGTTTGCAAAAACCAATAAACGCCACGTTAAAAAAAGAAATGAATTGAGTGACGTGCATTATTCTCCACATATAGCGCGATCTGAACCCTAAACATGCATTGTCAACAAAACTAGTATTGTCCACTTTCAAGCCGATGAGTCCATTTCAGCGAATCAGCGTGCTGTATTCAGGTCAGAAAAATAAACACTTTCAGTAAACTCTAATTTTGTACTGTAAGTTACCTGTATTTGTTTGAGTTATTACTATTTAATCAAAACAACCCAACTGCAGTTTAATTGATATTTCTTAGAATGCACAATAAAAAATAAAAAATAAAAAAAAACACGATTTCTGAAAATACATAAAAATGTGTATTTGCAAGTGACCTCTTCATTTACAGCATTCTACAGTGTGACCAAAGCGGATGCAGTTGAAAGAGACCTGGAGCGCAGCGGCGCCAGCTCCTGAACGTGAGTGCTGGTGTCCCGCGTGTCGTACACCAGCACAGAGCCGCTGGCGAGCCCGGCGTAAACGTAGTTGTTGTTGTCATGGCACCAGCAGCAGCTCCACACAGGTCTGCCCGTGTTGTAGGCCTGAACCACCGTGTTCGTCATCAGGCTGCGAAGAAAACATCAACGTGACGGAAGGGTCTCGACATGCTACATTCAGAGGCTGATGGAAAATTAGCATTGCTTTTTGGTGCATAAAAAAAAGTCATCTGGGATTTGCATTCAAGCATTTTCCAACTAAAAATTTCCATTATTATGAGTTTCTAAGTAGTAAAAATCACACCCAGAAAGAATAATCATATCTCACAAGTCTGTATTGAAAGCAGTCCAATAAAAAGGAGTATAAAACAAAAGAATCCATGCAGGCTGCATGCACAGACAAACCTACAGCATGAGCGGTGTAGTGTGATTCACTGACAGATGATTCTTATGAACAGCTTCTCTTCAGTGAATTATATAACTATTGACTAGTCTTGTCTGATTCTGGTTTTTAATAAATCGTTCAGAAAGACAAGTTACTGGTTTGAATCCGTTTCCCTGATAATCTACAGCATTAAAGACATCACGACTGATGCATCTGATTATAGATTACAGTCAACATTAAACAGTGCTTCTGAATCAGAATCTAATCAGGAAATCGATTCCAGAGGCTGATGGTAACTTTTATTCGTTTATTTATATGTTTAATATTGTATATTTTTTTTAATTAATTAATCACTGGATTTTGACAATCATTGAGATACTAATATAGTTTTTGTAAGTATTTTAAATGTGCTTTTATCTGTGTTTTTTCTTTTTAATTTTGAATAAAATAGTAACTTTGTTACATTATGGTAACTTATTGGTTTATTTATATGTTTAATACTGTATAGTTTTTTATAATTTTTTTTAATTATAAATACTTAAATTTTTATTTAAGTAATAAATAAGATGCTTTTTTATTTTATTCTTTTATATATATATATATTTTACGTTATTTCAGTTTTATTTCAAGTAACATTTTGTTGTTGTTGTTTGTTATGGATTTAGTTTTAGTTTACTTACCCTGCTGATAACAATAACTATGTTGGAATACCTGGCCAATAATTTACAAATTGGTCCAAAAAAAAAACAAACAAAAAAAACAAACAATAAAACAGAAATATGAAAAAAAAAAAAAAAACTCAGTAAAAATTAGTGCTGAATTTATTTATTCTAAAATGAACATTGTCCTATCATGAGAATGTTTTGAAATTCTTAAAATAATTTATGATTGCTATAGAATGTTTTTAGTTTCCTTCTCTCCACAACAAATCCACTGAAGTTAAGGCTATAGACAAAAAAAAAAAAAAAAAAACTTTATTTTTATTTTTATTGACATGAAATCACATGAAATCATCAAGTCTTTTTTTTCGTGTTGTTGTTAAATGGCATGTTGTAGTATAATGTCCATGTGCACTCATATGATGATTATACCATATTTTTCAGACGTATATCGAATTATAGATACATAGATTTCATTTATATATTTTACTTTGCTCTTATGGTCCAATTAATCAGTATAAATTATATTATCAATCATTGTCAAATTGATTCCCAGCCTTGTGTCCTATGCCACTTTATTATAGCAGGTGTAAGCTGATGTATTACAGAATGCTTAAATATTCTGTAATAGAAGATGTAATGTGAGCACACAGTTATTACACAGACGGATGCTTTAGTCTGTCACCTGGTGAGTTTGAGGGTGTTGTCGAGGGCCGCAGACAGCAGAAGGCTGTCCTGGTGTCGGCTGAAGGCCAGACCTCGGATCTGTTTGGAGTGGATGGGAACATACTGACTAGGCTTGAGAGTCGCAGTGCTGATCTTCTTCACACCGAAGCCTGAGGGAGCAACAATCAATCAATCAATGCTTATATAAACAACACAAGGAAAAAAATCAATGTGGAAGAGCTCAAATTCCTACCTGGCACCAAGGTTGCTTGTGGAGAAGGCTGAGAGGCCAGCAGGCAGCCGAGAGGCTCGCAGTAGGACAGGACCCTACTGCCCCCCGTCTGAGACACCAGCACAGCCTTAGAGAAGACGTAATGTCCCCCGCTGGACGAGTCCTGCCTCTGGGACGACGAGAGAGACGCTCCCTGAGAGGAGCCGAACGCCGCCTGAGCTTTCCACCTCCTCAGCTCCTACACAACAAACACAGAATCACGAAGCTCAACGTGTGGCTCTCATTTGTTGATATTAAACTGAACTAAATTAAATCAGCCACTCCACTCTTTCTAGATAAGGGTTTTTGGACCCCATTGACCTATCAATTATACTTACATAATGATATATTTTTTTAATATTTACCAAAATTGTAATATAACCATTTTTCATTCTGCTTTCAAAAGACTGGTCAAAAACATTATTTCTTAATTAAACAACAACTATTCTACTGAAAGTTCAAATTTTAAACAGTATGGAAAAAAAAAATCAACATAAATACAAAAAAAAACATTAAAAATAACAAAAAAAATCAAAATATATATAAAAAAAAAAAAAAAAAAAAAAAAAAAAAAAAAAAAAAAATATATATATATATATGTTTACTATATAAGCTGTATTTCAGGAAATACAGTATTGTTTTTTAAACTAAAAAATATTGTTCCTATATATATATATATATATTTTTTTTTTTTTTTTTTTTTTTAAATATCTGAATCATGCTGAGACTTATAAATCAAAGTTATGTAATGCAATTAATGTCAAGCACATAAAACATGTGTAAAGCACATACATTTGAACCAACCTGAAAAAAAACCATAAGTAACTAGCAACTGTACGTAACTATAGTTTATGTTCATTTTACACTTCCTACTTTGAATACCGTTAAATTTAAAGAATTTATTGTGGAATGAAGGTAACTACAACATGTTTATATTTGTATTTACTACGTTTATAAACATTGTTTTTATTTGACATTTATTTACATTATTTCTGAAAGTAATAGTAAAACTCATGTATACACTAGCTATGTTTCCATCCACATAAAAAAACAAAAAAACAAACAAAAACAAAAAAAAAAAAAAAAAAAAAAAAAAAAACAATAAATACAACAAATTTAAACAAAAACACTGGATGTAAACACCCAGAAGCAAATAAATTCTACAAATGTGAATAGAAAAACGTATGCACACAACTGAGTAGGATAAGCTTTTTATACAATAAAAAAAATGTGCATAAACACATTTATTGAAGGAAACATTTACCAAATAAATTCCTCCATGTGCATCAAAAAAGTCATGTGACGGGATAATTTGACCGATCTCGTTGCACAGCATCTATTTGTTGTTTTGGACTGCATTCCAAAAAACAGCAGCATCCTCCGAAAGCAATAACCGCATTTATTTCGCAATTTATCATAAATGAAAATTACTATATTCAGCTGCTTCTCCGACTTTTCTTAGTGATGTTTAGTTTATCAGAAAGTGACGATTTTGTTCTCTTTGACTCGTTGGATGGAAAACGTGCTTTATTCACAAATGCGATATTCCAGTTTTGCGCAAAAGCTACATTTGCATATTTAAATGGAAACTGACGGGACCTTTGCCCATTTTTGCGTTTTTCTTCTTCTTCATATTTTCTGTAAACTTATATATTAGATTACTCTAACAAATAGTAGAAAAACTCTAACTTAATACAATTTAAATATTTTTTACAATAACAGTAACAACACAGAAGCCAATTAGATTTTGCAAACATTATGCTGTCTTTATAACACCATGCTTCTTTACACAGTATACATCTATTTTAATAGGTTAAAATATAATATTGCCTTTATATTTAAGAAAGAGAGTCTCTTACAAAAATATTTGGGGGTCCTTGGCATCAAAATGCTTGAAAAGCCCCGTTCCAGATAACTAGTACCAAGACACATGAGATATAAAAGAGAGTTTCTCCTGAAAAAGACACACACCTCGACCTCTTTGCGCAGTCGCACATTTTCATCGGCCACGAGCTGCATCTGCTGCCGACACTGAGCCACCTCCAGCTGCTCCATCCTCCGTGACCCCTGCTCCAGCTCTAAACGACTGCACACAGTCAAGACCATCAGCACAAGCATTTTCTGGAAATATATCAAAATAAAACCGCAGGACCAGTAATAAACCCTCATTGGAGCACCTCTTCAGTCGCACTTCCTCTGCGTTGTCCAGGGCTTTCAGTCTCCGTGCATAAAGAAAGATGATGTGACCACGTTTGGCTGGTTTATTGCACTGAGGAGACACAACATCTTTTTACTGACACATTACATGACAAATATTCTTATAAAAATAAAATACATTTAATTCTGGGGTTTTTTTAAGCGGCTTTTTATAAAAAGGAGTATCTCACGTCTACAATATTTGATAAATTGCACTTCTAAGAAGAATGTTTTGCAATATACTTCGAAATTATGTTAAACATTATGATTGCTGTTAAACATTTCTATTAACATCATTAAAACAATACAGTTAAAAAATACAATTATTGAAAAGAAAAATGTGTATATGCATTTATACAGCCACTCGTGCAAATATTTTTTAAATATGTATTGAAATTAAATTTCTTTCCATACTTCTTCTTTTAACCTTTAAAACCATACTTATAAAAATATTTTTTAATATTTCTTAAAAATATTTTTTCATTAATACAAAAATTTTTATCCATTAATACAAATACATAATTTTTTTTATGGTTACAATTTTTTGTAGCCAGTTATGTAAGTACATAATTAGTGTTGTCAAATGATTAAATGTGATTAATCGCATCAAAAATAAAAGTTTTTGTTTACGTAATATATGCGAGTACTGTGTATTTATGTATTTATTATGTATATATAAATACAAGTACATGCATGTATATATTTAAAATAAATATTATTTATATATTAAATATGTTTATATATAATATAAATTATATGAATATAAACATATACATGTAAATATTTTCAAAATATATATTGTATGTGTGTGTATTTGTACGTACATAATAAATATATACAGCACACACTTATATTATGCAAACAAAAATGTTTATTTTGGATGCGATTAATCATTTGACAGCACTATTAAAAATATTTTACATAATTTTTAATTATTTAAAACTATAACAAAATAATATATCTGCACTTATGAATTATGATCAACCCATCACACCACTATTTACAGAACTAAAAAAAAAATAATAATAATAATAAATTTTAAAATAGTGTAAAATGTCATTTTAAATAACTCAATGAAGCAGATAATCAGGCCATTCACTGAAACTGTGGAACCCACCTGTGGACATTTATTTCCTCCACTCGTCAACCAGCGGGAAATACATATATAGCCGAAGAGGTGACCGCAGCGGAGAGCGGCCAAGCGGTGGTCACCTGCCGTGGTCCAGGGCTCAAAACAGATGGAGCAGGTCTCTCCCTCGCCCTCATCTGCTTGGGTCTTTCCAGCGGGACTCGCAGCGGCTGTGACGGGATCCTCCGACTCAGAGACAGCCTGGGAAGAGACACCTCACAATGAAGACAATGACAACTAGCATTCACGATCCACTTCACTACAACGATGTGACGCATCAACTAAAACAAGATATTCTGCCACTCTGATAGAGAATCATAGTTTTGATGATTTGGCATCATGTATTATAAAGGCACAGCAGTTGAAGAGAAATGCTCGATATGGAACGATCAGTCACCTCAGTCTCTTCAGCAGCTGCTCTCATCCCTTCAGCCTCTGGAGAAACACTGGACCCTGAATTATACAAAAACATATGGCTTCATTTCACACGCAAAGAAGTTAATAATTTCATATGCAATTCTAGTAGTAGATTGTTATAAAGAGCTTAAAGATTTAATAGTTTAAAAGATAGCTAGGAAAATACACATCTGAGCTAAAACTGTTCCGAAACGAGAAATAAAATGTCAGTGGACCTGTAGCGCTGGCTTCATCAGACGTCTGCACACTCGCAGCGGTGAGGCTGGAGCTGGGTCCAGGATCCAGCGGGGGTGGATCTGTGTGAGGAACGGAGCGCTGGGTGTCCTGGGAGCCACTCAGCCGCTCCACCAGATTCTCTGCGATGAGCTCCTGGAGTCTGCGCATCCTCTCTCCACGCGAGGACACCTGCGAATGTGTCTTGGGAAACAGGAAGGACATCAGAAAGATCAAGTCATACAGCGACTCCATACTGTTGTTGCAGGAAAAAGTAAGTGAACCCTTTGTATTCTCTTTTAACTTGGACATATTATACACTAACCCGTTCTCTTACCCGATTATGTGTCTCCTCCTGATCGCCCGACGGGCTGAAGGTCTGGGTCGCTCAGACGGGCCTTGATCCTGCAAGGGAACGTCCTCGTCCTCTGTGTTGCTTTCAGATTCAGAGACTACAATCACATTGGCCTCACTGGATACTGGAGCTACTTCCACCTCCATATCCTCCATCTTCAAATGCGTTCTGCAGGAGACACAACAAGAAAGAATTAAGGGTTGTTATTGTTAACCAAAACTAAGACTAAAGGGATAGTTCACCCAAAAATGAAAATTCTGTCATGATTTACTCACTCTCAAGTTGTTACAAACCTGTCTGAGCTGACGGCAGCCATTGACTTCTATAGTATAGAAAAAATAAACTATGGAAGTCAATGGCTACCATTAACTGTTTGGTTACGAACAGTACTCGTCAGGAAAGCCGGTTCTGTGATTAGTAGTAAATCTCAATCACGTACATTCAGATAAAGTGGCATTTACTACAAAGAGCCGTAGTACACTAACAAGCCACGCAATATCGCGTTTATAATCGCAGGTGATACATCGCCAATAATGAACGTGAAATTGCATGAAACAGTAAATCATTGATTCTAAAATAACACTGGTCTGACACACTTCAACCAGCCTCAAAAGTTCACAGGCATCTTTACAAACCAACTATATTCATACAGTAATGCAATACATCACATACATTTCCTCTCTTTGCGGCAAGCATGCCAATTTGTACCATAAAAATGAATTGTGGGGCCCCTTCCCAAATGCCACACATGGGGCCCTGCTTTTGTAACATCTAAAATATACTTTTAAAACTAACCATTTGTCCTTGCTTCTAAAAGCTTTGAGTTCACACATCAACCCCAATTTATGCAATTTACAATTTATGATACAACACAAGTATCTCATAAATTCACAGAGCCAAAATGTTTTAACGCGGGCCCTGCCCCCAGTGGCATCTTCACACGCATTAATTACCTTTCACCTCTTCAAGGCAAGCATGCCACTTTGTAACAAAACGATGGTTTTTGGCCCATTTGTCTAAGTTTTCTGCATTTAAAACATATTTTAAAATTAAACCTTTGTCCTTGCTGACTTTCTTTTTTTTTTTTCATAAAACACAACAGATTACGACATCCGGGTCTCTCATGCATACTATTTCTCTGCTTTAGGACGCACTGATCATCTAAGTACGGGTAGTATGCGAACTACACTAGATTGCGAAACGTCCTGCTAGATCGCTTGTTAAAAGTCTTAAACCACACTAACGGTACAGAAATACAGATCAGGGTGATCTTAAAGTAAACTTTTTTTTTTTTTTTAAACCAGTTTTATAGATTTCGCTAACAAAATAACCACAGGCACAATGACCATAAACATGTTGCTAATGTTGCTAATTACAGCACAACGACAACAAATATAACACTGACAATATTTACCAAGCAGAGCGACCGGTTTGCTTGATGAATTTCTCCGTAGGTCATCAAAAACTAGATTTTGGTGCGATTTCAAAAGATTACAAAGTAACCCCGTTAAATTAGAGGTTTGAGCAGAATCTACTGCTGCTGCAAACACAACCGCCAACGTGAAGCTCCGCCCACTCTGCTCGTTTTGCTCTTTGATTGGACAACAGCTTTCAGCGTGTGAACCATAGACTCATTTCCGGGAATCGGTTCTTTTGAACTGTTCATTTCAAAGAACATGCAGAGGCTGGTTGAGTAAATTGTTTAGACTCTTTACTAATCTAGCAACCCTGTTGTTAACTTTTAAAAGAACATAAAAATTGTAGAATTTACAGAATTATATGACATATAATTGCTTTTTATGAAAAATTAACATAAGGATACGTATTTTAAAAACCAGACTCGAAATCTCCAGGTGGCAGAGCTAGGAACAGGGACGTGCACAGGGGGGTTGCTCAGGTTGCCCGGGCAACTGCCCATATGCCCTTCTCGACTCACGTTGCCCTTCCGAGGTGGAAAAAAATAAATAAATAAAAAAAATCGTACAATGGACGCAGAATTTCACGTAGGCCTAGATAAAAAAATAAAAAAAAAAAAAAAAAAATCGCAAAGCCTCACTCACTTCCATATTAGGGCACCCGTCCGAAAGTGAAAGTCGGTAGGGGAAGGGCAAACTCTCTTTACGTGGCTGCAGCGCTGCACGCGACCGGCACCTGAGCTGAGCCTGCATGAGCGGCCCTAGAAGGAGATTGTCACGGTTGTCGGTGTGAGACGACTCAACGTTGTCGGAAAAGTAATAGTAAGGTTATAATCGTTAACGAAAACGAACGAAAAAACGAAAACTAGTTGGGAAAAAAAATTGTGTTAACTGAAATAAAAATAAAAACGAGGTATTACAAAAAAACGATAACTAACCAAAACTGTAATGTGTGTTTGGCAAAACTAACTAAAATAAAATAAAATTATAGATTAAATGTCCTTAGTTTTCGTCTTTGTCAATGTCTTTCATAGAGCAAACGTTCAGCTGCATTTCATTTCCCTGCGTCTCTCACTCACGCGTCTCTCTCACATAACGTTACTCGCGCGCGCACAGCCCTCCCCTCCGTGCACACCGCGTCTCCATGAGAACGAGTGTTGGAAGCAAGTTCGCGAAAGGTTGGTATCGTGAAAACCATTACACAATCACACATTAAAAAGTGGTATAAAAATATTTTTAATTCTGAATATAATTTTGTCAGTGTGTTAATGTCGACCCGAGAAGCGATTGCTACTTTAGAAAGTTAACTAGACGCAAGTTTGAGGTAAAATGCACTTGGGTTGTCGATGTCAAAACACTATTTAAGCTGTGATTCAAGTAAGGAATGACGACGCGCCGTTGAATTATTAGAAAAATAATGCACACCTGAGGTGGTGATTCGGTCAATTATTCCGCTTATACCACGGTTACCACACCTCAAGACATCGATCAGATGATATATTTAAAGGGATTCGTTCGGTTTTTGTAGTACTTAATCGCTATTGTGGGTAGGACTATTTCTTCCGCATCTCATCCAACGCTTCTTTTGCTGGTTCCACAATGTCATTTTAAAGCTGGTAATGGAGGCTTGAGCCATTGATAGTATTCTAATGCAGTTATTGATGAAGTTATTAGAAAGAGAGCGACAGAGACACACACAGAGAGAGAGAGAGAGAGAGAGAGAGAGAGAGAGAGAGAGCTTGTGTGAATTAGACTGCAGCAGCGTCTCTAAACAGCGCTGTTATTACCTCGCTAGTGAGAAATGTCATGTGTACTTTTGAAAAATCGTCTGTCATGTTGTTGTTTTTGTTAGTCCTGTAATTTCCGTTATTACAGTTTTACTATGCGAAGTGATATGGAACTGTAATGCGGTCAAGAGAGCTGCCTGGAACTACGTTCGCCATGCTTTTCCCAGAAAATAATGTCACGCCTCAGAACGTTCGTCAGCCAATCAGATTCAAGCATTCAAGCGCCCCGTAGTATAAATATTAAATAATGTTATGTAATTTTTTTTTACTCTTACACTGAATGTTTGCTCCTTCATTCCAGATGAGTAGGCTATTGTATAGGGTAAATTTAGTATAGGGTGTGAAAATTGTACAGCTGTGGAATTTATATAGGGTGTGAATTCTGTATAGAAAATTATTGCTTGACTAAAGTAAAGCCCTCTCTCTCTTTCTCACCCATGCACACTCACTCATGCACACACCCACGGCACACACACACACTAAAAAAATTATGCTGTATTTAAAGTTTTTTTTATTTGTTATTTTTCATGTTCTTTTGTGTTGTTGTGGCTCAAAAATGGGTTGAACACATGCGGTTCATGTATGTCTGTTGGCTCTTTAGGTTTTTTACTGGCACACGTCACTTACACATTTTGCACTTACTGCGGAGTGTTGAGACTGTTTACATATGTGTGCCCATATGTACATTTTATGTACTGATTTTATTTTTTAATTAATATTTTCTAAAATTGTATGATGTTTTTGTTGAGTTATTATTACACAATACTTTTTCTGACCTTTTTGAATCTTGCCCCTGACAAATAACCCAAATTACAAAAAAAGACTAAAACTAACACTAAAAAGTCATATTTTTCTATGTTATTATTAGTAGTAGTTAAGGTGATTGAGTGCTGTATTTCAGTGTTTTACTTTGTGTATATATATTTTAATAAAAACCTTGTTATTCTCAGTCCTTCATATAGCCCTAATTAATTCATTCATTAGTTAAGATGTTTGTCTTTTAATTTTATCATACAAAGCTAAATTTTTAAATCACAATGAATATGTCGACACTGATTTTATGGTCAAAGAACATTGATATAAGTACCTTTTGTTAAGGGTTACTATGCTTCAGTTATGTGATATTTAGACAATAGTCTTTACAATTTACAGGTTTTAAAACACTGTTAGATTTAAAATACAAAAATATACAGTAAATAAGCAACTGCAATTTTAATCTTTCAATAGTATTTTGATAGCTCAAATTTTTATTTGTTTTCATAATTATGACTTTATTTCTTGTAATTTGGACCCTATATTAAACTGTATTTCTCACGTTTGTGACTTTATTTCTCACACTTTCTTACAACTTTAAACGTTATTGCGTTTACAGAAATCAGGCTTTCATAAAATTAAAACTTTTTAAATACTTTATTAAAAGAACAAGAAGGTTTCATACAGAAATGTGACAATATGATTTCTGTAAAGATCTCCATGATTTATTCTCAGACACAAACACAGCTTTAGCCAGCAGGTGGCGTTGCAATTCTATTTCTGCTTTAAAATTGCAGTTTGTTTGTTTTTTCTTGAATGATGTGCAGAAGGGATGTGCACCATTAATTATTGACCCAGTCCCTGCTGATGGAGCCACAACAACAAATCCCAAATCCATTTCATGCTTTTAAGAGCGCTAAAAATACACAGCTACTTTTACATTTCTGCTCCCCCCATAACGGTGAAGTTAAAGCATCAACCAGTGGAGGAAAAGTGGCTCCTGAAAATCTGCCAATTCTTGAACCACCAGTCAACAAAAACTTTGAAATCTTTCACCGAGGCCGACTCCAACTCATTATTTAGTAACACTTTATTTTAAGGTGTCCTTGTTACACGTTACATGTACTTACTATTATAATAACAATTAGTTATGCATAATTACATCCAAGTAACCCAAAGCCAAACCCTAATCCTAACCATACAGTAAGTAAATGTAGTTAATTACTATTACTCAATATTTCAGTGTGTAATTACACTGTAACAAGGACACCTTAAAAAAAGGTTGTGACCTTCAAGGGATTCCTTAGTGAAATTCACAAGGGACTGTTTCAGCAGAGATAAACATGGCCTCTACACCAGGCCTCTGTGTTAGGTTTAGGACCTGACTGAGACATCAAAAGTGCAGATGAACCCATTAAAATGCCATTAGGAAGGATTCTCATGTTGATTTAGCTCTGTGATATAAACTTGTCCTCCGCATTACATCCAAAGCATGTTGTGTTACATTGTGAGTCATAAACAGATCGTAAGCAGAGCTGTTCTGTTTATAAAAGCGTCGATGGTATTGTTTTTTTCTGCTTTCAACATGTCTTACAATAAAAAGTGCTCAGGCAATATTAAAAGGAACAAAACAGCATCTGAAATTTTTGTAGGCAAAAAACAGCATGTGAAAAGAGTAGTCTGAGTTCATTATGTTCATAAAACAGTAGGCGAAAAGTCCCTAGATAGCCTACTACTTTTAGCAAGATGAGAAGTGCACATCGAATGGCCACTTTTCTATCCCATGAGGCCACAGGAGAGGATTTGTGAATGGCAGTGAAGTGACATAACTGACACTGTAGGTCACATGACAAATATAGCACATCCAGATTAAATTCACATTCACATGATATAGAACATACTTTAATGTCTGTGAAGTTATTACTTATTTAAAAGACTTTCTACACAGAATGCCCACAGAGGCCCAGAATCTCCCAGAATGCATTGCAACAAGTTAAAAAAATTCCAAATACGATGGTGGAGAAAGTGAGATCATTCAAATAAAACCAAATAGTAAAAGTATTCTGATGCTTATCAGCGATTTTCATTATTAGCAACATGCTAAAACCAAACTGTTGGTGAGTTGAGTCGAGGCTCAAATGCAAAGCATGCTGTTACCAATTAGCAAAACTATTTGTTTAACTACATTTCTTAACAGCGAGGTGTTAGTGTTGCTAGCTTGTAGATAATTTTCTTTGAAAAACTTATTGTTCAATTTTCCCCTAGCTGTCAGCTGCTTAGAATCACAAGTTGTGATTTCTGATTTGATCAAATTTGAGCTTAAATGTAGCACATTAGCTTAGCTTCTTTTTCTAAACAGTAGATTTTAGCTTAGCTTGGCATAGCTATTTTTGTGTGGAAAAACTCGGCTACATTTCCTGAATTATCTAACATTGGAAATCATTCACTTATGAAAAATAACTAGTTAGCAAGCTACTTTTGTCATTTAACTTGTGGTGTAATTAGCTAATTTTTCTAAACATTATGGCTGTGTCCGAAATACCCCTACTAGTGCACTATTTTGAGTGCACAGACATTGGTAGTGGACATTATCGAGTGCCCTAATTCAGTCCCACAATGCGCCTCAAAAATAATTGGCCAATTTTTGCTTAGCTTAGCCTAGCTCATTTTTGAACGTTCCACTTTTTGTTTGGGATGCATGTAGGCAATGGACATCATCATAAAAGAGGTTTTGAAACGGAGGCCATGTCTAAGAATGAGGTACTAATGGCTGTCATCCCTGCTGAAAAAAACAGCATATACTGGTTAGGTATGTTTTGCACTGGTTTATGCTGGTCCTTTGCTGGTTTATGCTAGTCATGTGCTGGTTTATGCTGGTCCTTTGCTGGTTTATGCTAGTCATGTGCTGGTTTATGCTGGTCCTTTGCTGGTTTATGCTGGTCCTTTGCTGGTTTATGCTAGTCATGTGCTGGTTTATGCTGGTCCTTTGCTGGTTTATGCTGGTTTATGCTAGTCCTTTGCTGGATTATGCTGGTCCTTTGCTGGTTTATGCTGGTCCTTTTGCTGGTTTATGGTGGTCCTTTGCTGGTTTGTGCTGGTTTATGGTAGGCCTTTGCTGGTTTATGCTGGTCCTTTGCTTGTTTATGCTGGTCCTTTGCCAGCACATGACCAGCATAAACCAGCAAAAGGACCAGCATAAACCAGCAAAGGACCAGCATAAACCAGCATCCCAGCGTCAAAACATGCCTAACCAGCATATGCAGTTTTTTCAGCAGGGATGGTTACGCTGTGGGCAGTATGTGCTCTTTTCTGTCTATTCTCTGAAAAGGCCTATACACCATGTCCTATTTCTTTAATGAATACTTGGTACAGTTATTTCTTTATTTGCAGCCATTAGATGTTACATGAAATGCTTTACATGAAAGAGCAGGATGAGGTATCAAACCCATCTTTGTAGATAACAAGCACTGATATTGTCGACAATGTGCTGTCATTATAAACAACCAAATCTCTAGGCAAGTAGTCAACATTGCCCAAAACAGCTGTGCACGCAGAACAACGCTGCAAGATGTTATCATTAGTGATGTTTGCTAAGGTGGTTGCTCATTATTCTTAGAGTTAGGGATTCCAACAAGCCCCAACCCTAGATATCAAACATGTCCTGATATATAGCTTGTCCTGCACACCCATCATGTGCCCGTCACGACCTTTTAATAGCTTGGCGAGCTTATAGTTCAGGTTGTAAATTGTCACATGGAGCAAGTCTTCAAAAATATTAAAGATCCTCTGCAGTGAATGGGTGCCGTCAGAATGAGAGTTCAAACAGCTGATAAAAACATCACAATAATCCACAAGTAACTCCAGTCCATCAGTTAACATCTTAGAAACCAAAAGCTGCACGTTTGTAAGAAACATCATTAAAATGTTTTTAACTTTAAATCATCACTTCTAGACAAAATATGAGTACATAAGCCATAATAACGTTTCCTGCAGTAAAAAAAGTCTATCTCCTGTTATCCTCTCGCATTAAAATCCACCCACATATTTGTTTAGAGCTGTTTTTGATTGCTTTCACTTCTAAATGGTGTTTGATCTGTGCATATTTCTCTTCTGATTCAGACAAGGCAAATTTTTCACTGAAGGAAGCAATATAATGGATAGAGAACACACATTTTATCCGGAAGCAATGGTTTTAAGAAAGAAAAAATTTTGAAAAAATTATGAATTTATTACAAACATGCAGCTTTTCACTTCTCAAGACATTAACTGATGGAATGGAGTGGTGTGGATTACTTGTGGATTATTGTGATGTTTTTATCAGCTGTTTGAACTCTCATTCTGACAGCACCCATTCACTGCAGAGCATCCATTGCTGAACAAGTAATATAATGCTCCATTTCTCCAAATCTGATGAAGAAACAAACTCATCTACATAATATTGGTGAGTACATTTTTTGCAAATTGTCATTTAAGAATGAACTATTACTTTAATGCATTAATAATTATTATATTTTTTTCTTAAATGAAACCAACATTAGTACAAAGATTACATTTGTAAGAACATGGCTCTTGTGTTTTAAACTTGTTTTTTTCAAAGTTTTTTATGTTTTATTTTCTTTATCATGGAAACTCCTATTTGAGCAGGTGGTGGATAGGAAGGGTTTAATAATACGCACACTGTAATCAGCCAAAAATGAAAGTAAATTGAAAGGCAGACCAAGTTACTACATTTTGAAAAAAGATTATGAAGTCAAACATTTATTATTATTATTTGGAGTAACATACACTAATCAGTAAAACAGTAAGACAGGAAACAAGAACTGAGAAAGTAAATAGGGTCAGTTTTCATTGTAGAAAAAATACTGGCCAACCATTACTCATTTTGACTAAAAAAAAAAAAAAAAAAAAAAAAGCGAAACCCAGACTATTTATGATGGAATAAGCACTTGTCACTGTGTGAGGACCATCCATGACAGACCTATCACAGAAGTAATATGGTGTTGCTAAGAGACATGGCAAATGTCAGCTGGCCGCCTCATCATCATCCTGTTGCTTGCTATCCGGCTCCTTCTGGCCGTCCGTCTTTAATTAACACCTGGATTCTCTTCGGATGAATCAGTTCTGCTAAAGCTCTGCAGTTGCCAGGTGCCTGAAGAGTGACAAGCATTTGCTGAAGGTGGTTAAAAGCACCATTTCCTTAGTGCCCATTTACACCCTTTTATATTATGCTGGTTCGGTTTGATTTGAAACACACTGAGGAATTCATCAATTCAGCCCTTTTGTTATGCTGTGACAAGAGTATTGTTAGAGTATTCACCGCCATGTTGTTAGGGTGTTGTGGTTTATTGCCAGGGCATCACTATGTGGTTGCTATTTAGCATGTTCCAATCTGGTTACTTTGGTTTTGTATTGTTTGCCTGAACAAAACTCATTGCCATGATGTTTGTGTCTATAAAAACCATGCTATGTGGTTGCTAGGTATTCTGAGTCATTTTCAGTGTGTGATTGGTAGAATGGTTGCTAGAATGTTCTGGATGGTTGCTAGGGCATTGCTAGGTGGTTTTGTAAATGTGTTGTAGTATTATTTGTACAAAATGTATAGGCTGTGAGACTTCTATCAACACAACCACACTATGTGGTTAGTAGGTGCTCTGGGTTGTTGTTAAGGTGTCATTTTTTGGTGTTGCTAGGTAGCTGTTAAGGCATTGCTGTGCTGTTGCTTTAGAACACTGCATGATTTTCGGCTGTCCCAGACGAAAGATTGGTATCGTGAAACAATCGTGGTGATTTCTGTGATTTCTCCTAATCAATGATCCTGTGTAGTACAGTGAGAGAGGTTTAAAGTCGGCAGTTGTCACGGTCTTGCAACCAAAGATAGCCTACAATACAGCATGATAATCGCACAGTGTGTTTGCAGCTACGATCCACGTTTACTGACCAACCAATAAAAATGTGACATGAAATCAATGTGACATGGTGCTAAAACATAAAACTGCTTCCACTTTTTTCAGCACAACTACCAACACATTCTCACTCCCAACTTGTCACTTATTGACGCTTGATCAGGACCCCTTGGCATCACTTTTGAAGCTCAAGGTGCCCCTTTAGTGACGTGCAGGGTCTTCCATTGTTTTCAGTTGTTTGTCTTAGTTAATTTTATAAAAATTTATACTTATTAGGAGCACCTAACCCCACCCCTACCCTAAACCTACCCACTTCTGAACAATATAAAACACGTAACAGGCAAATAAGTGCAGTCACAGGTATTTATTGCAGAAACTGACTATAAACAAGCATATATAAGCATTACAAACAAGTTGTGTTGCATTCCAAGTCTTCTGAAGCCATACGATGTCTTTATGCGAAGAAGAGAGTAAAACATAAGGTTTTATTTGCTGAAAATGATCCCACTCCATTAACGCGCTCACATCTCATTCAAAAAGATACTCCTGTCCCAAAGCATGACACAATCAGTCACCAGACATACAAGAGCCAATAGCATTTCACAACCAAGGCTGACATAAGGCTTCTGGCAGCATTTTTTGAATTGACTGCAGCACACAGGATGAGCTTTACGGCTGACGGAGACGGCGATCGCGTCTATTCCTCTCACAAATCAATCGTTTTGCCTCAGAAGACTTGGAATATTAGGCTAATACTTTTTGAATAAATTATGACGGTAGTTGTATCTGCCTGTTATATCTTGTGTTTTATTGACAAATGGTAGGTTTAGGGGCAGGGGTTGGGTTACGTGCTCATAAATGTGTAAATAGTGTAATATAAATAAAACATTGTGACTGTTGAAAATTCATTGAAAGATCCCACCCCAACATATATGCGATAATGGCAATATTATTACCCAATATATAAATGAATCATGACGATAAAATTCCCAGTACCTTTCGCAACGGCATATTGACACCAAACGTTTCTTATTAAAACCAATGGAGGACCCTAAATTTTTTTTTTTTTTTTTAATTGAGTGTTGCTATGTGGTTGCTAAGAGATTGCTAGGTGGTTCCCAGGGCATTGCTATGTAGTTACTAAATTAAATTAGTTTTTATGTGGTTAACATGTTCAAGGATTTTGCTAGGGCATCTCTATATGGTTTCCAGGGTGTTCTGGGTGACTTCACTATACAGCTGCTATTTGCTCCGATACATTTTTTAGCATGTTGCTGTGTAGTTGTTTAGGTGTTCTAGATGGTTGCTAGGTTTTTATGAATAATTGCAAGGGCATTGCTAGATGGATGCTAGATTGTTGTATTATTGTTTGCCTTTGGGTGTTCTAGGTGGTTTCCAGGGCATCAGTGTGTGGTTTCCAGGTGTTATAGGTGGTTGTTTGTGTCACTTTTGCTAGGTGGTTGCCAGGGCATCTGGGATGTATTCTGTACAGTGGTCCATAACACAACAAATTCTGCAAAACACAACGGAAACAAGCCACAACACAACAAAATGAGCACAATACAATGGAAACAAGCCACAACACAAGGAAAATAGCACAACACAATGGTATCAAGCCACACCACAATTTGAAATCAGCGCAACACAACAGAAACAAGCCACAACACAACCAAATATCCACAAAACAATGGAATCAAGTCGCATCACAACAAAATTAGTGCAACACAACAGAAACAAGTCACAACACAGTGAAATTAGTGATATGCATTGTGTTGTGCACTACTGGGCCACTCTAATTCTGAGTGGTTTTTAAGTTATTTCTTACTGGGCCAAGCCAAAAGAGCCCACCTCTAAGTCTACAATGATATTGTTGTGTATAGATATGACTTGACCCCCTCCTTCAGTGTTGTTTTGATCGGAGCCACTTATAAATGGATGTTACAGACATTCAATTTGAGCTGCTTGCACATCTTGTACAACCCTTTCCAGCTTATTATAATAAAGGTTGAAGTGCTAATGTGAGTCCAGGCAAGTCAAGCAGGACTGTTGTCCCCATATTGATCTTCAGTATGAGCCAGTCAGCACAACTGCCCTGATGAATGTCAAATGAGAAAAGAGACTGTAGAGGAACTGGATGCATCTGACACATCATTTAATATTATGGTGTTAAAAAGAATAACATAAAACATAAAATAGTTGCAAGATTGTGTTGCAGTAGTACATGAAGTGCTGTACCGTATGCACTTACATGCCACATTGCTGGCTTTAGAAAAGATAGTCAGTCTTTAGCGGCATATTGAACTGTCCACAGTCTGCATTGTGATTATTATTGATCTGCAATCATAATGACAAGGCAGCTATGGAGTGTAAGTCAGTATCTGATGCTTAGCGCTAAAACACTGCAAGCCTTTTATTACTGACTCAAATAAGGAAAGTTCTGCAACCTCTTGAGTGTTCAGTTCTATTTTAGTCAGAGAGCCTCTTTCAATGGTTGCTGGTTTGAAGCACCTATAAAGAAAAGCTCTGACCCTGAAAGACTGAGCCCATGGCAACAGTAGCTAAGAGGATGTCTTCAAATGGAAGACAGGAAGACACCTTCAGGTGGACCTGAGAGCAGAAATCAAAAAGAAAAAAACAATATACATCAAGGATTGAAATGTGAAATCATTGATTGAATTATAAACTGTAATGAAGCCAAAAAAAATATGTATGGCTCAAAATCATCAAAGGGGTAATTAAGTGTAACAAATCATATAAAATGCATATGTTTAGTAGAAAATTAAAGATTTTATCAAACTTTGACAAACAACTCACCTGTTAATTACACAAGAACAAGAACACATTTATTCTCACATGCATTATATATTAGGTATGGTACAGTCTCTGACAGTCTCCTCTCAGAAAGGAATGGTGTTGTGAAATCATCTGGTAGAGTGGGGTTTTCAGGAAATGTGTGTATACTCCCTGGACCTCTGCTTCTAGTAAATACTGCCGTGTATTGTGCATGTTATATTTTGACAGACATTAATGCTGTTATATTTAATAATGTGGATTTGAAAACAGATGGATTGCAAGGTAATAGTTATTTCTTTCTTAGTATTCAGTAAAGTGGTTAATGTACAAGGGTGTGTTATTTCAATGTTTTTTTTTTCTTTCTTTCTAATATTCCAACCGGTTTTGACGGATGTCATAATGTGTGTTAGATGTCTGAAATGCTATTTGCATAGTTCATTATTATTATTTGACAAAATTAATTTTTTTGAGGCATAGATATATTACATATTACTCAGAGATATGTTTGGCTTGTCAAAAATTTTGCAAATTTATTGACATTTTTACCAGGAATGGAGTGGTTTGATGCACAAAGTTGTTTTTATTATCTCTTACAGCCAAAATCATTTATTTAAAAAAAAAAAAAAAAAAAAAAAAAAATGAAAATCCTGTTATAAATAATAGTGAAAAATCTCTTTTTAAAACACTTTTTTCCCCCATTATAACCCCTTATCAGATTTTAGATAGAAACACAAGAGATATTGATCCAAACTGATTTTAATAAAGAAGCATGATTGATTTTACCATTGTACCAATTATTTTAATGTACATTATTATATGTAAGAAATTAATTTAAATGCTAACAATCCCCCAAATCAAATTGTTCAGCATGAAATCTGACATTTATTTTAATTTGCCTCCTCAAATATTGATTTTGCTGAGTAACTGTCCTTGAAACTTCTAGAACCATGAATCACAGTTATATGCAGGGGCCTTGGAGTCAAATAAAGGTTGAGAACCACTGCCTTAAAGATACTTTGGTATCATCGATGCTGTAATTTGTCGTTTATGACTATTACAGATTTTTTCCACTGTCAAATATGCAATTTACAACACTGCACCACAGTAAACACCGCAGAATACTATACACAGCTTGGAAAGCAGAGCAGTAATTTTTTACAGTTTAATCTGAGACTGGATTTCATCAACTTGACAGTTTTAGCACTTGAGAATCAATAAAAGCTGGAAATAACATCACATCTTGAGGAGCATGACAAACTAACTCTAAAAATAGTCTAGAGTGGACTGATGTTACAAAAACCAGAGACCAACCAACATCTTGCCTTTCTAAGAAGTGTGATGGAAATAATGTGAAAATACTGAGGTGATAATATTGGGTCTGCAAGTAAGCTCTATTTGATCATGTAAAATTCTCTTTACCATGTTATTGGTTTCGGATGATATTCTACTAATCTTTCAGACTTTTTCTTTTGATTTGTGAAAGACTAATCTCTTAACTGTCAGGAAATACAGCCGTGTCTGTGTTATGACTTACTGAAATTTAAATATCATGCTTGCACGTCATGATCACATGGTTGAAATAGAAGAGAAATGTCATCATTCATATATATATATATATATATATATATATATATATATATATATATATATATATATATATATATATATATATATATATATATATATATCTTCTTCAAAATGTCTTTATGTGTGCTCCGAAGAATGTAAGTCACATAAGGACACATGAGGGTGACTAAATGATTACAGGTTTGTTTGTTTTTTGTTTTTTTGGGTGAACCTTTAAGTTCTTTTTAACTGTTATATCCACAATTTACTCAAAAAAAAAAAAAAAAAAAAGGAAAAAAAAAAGAAAAAAGAAAAAGAAACAACCAGACGGATTCTTTGTGGGGTAATTAAAATTCGCACGTCAGGCCATTTTTATTTTGATTGAACATTTTCATTGTACGTTTAAAATACCTTTAAAAGCCTAAGTTCCTTTAATACTCAGACCCCTTAAACTGTTTGTATAACACACACACACACACACACACACACACACAAGCTTTGAGACATCGGCAGCAGCCCAAATGAACTGCAGTGCGCGCAGGAAAAAAGATGCGCATTCGTACACCGATTTCTTTTGAGGAAAGGCGAGAGAGAGAGAGAGAGAGAGAGAGAGAGAGAGAGAGAGAGAGAGAGAGAGAGAGAGAGAGAGAGAGAGAGAGAGAGAGAGAGAGAGCGTGTTCAGCCTTCACTTCACCTCACACATGTAACGTGGCAGACAGCGATGGCAAAGCTCCTCAACAAGTGAAGCGTGCGTCTTCAGTTCCCTGAACGATCGCTATGGTTGCAGTGAGCGCGGAGAGCCCCGTGGATCAGTACCAGACGCTGGCGTACGACACCGCGCTCAGTACTTTACTCGCTGTGCTGGTGTACGCGGTGGTGAAGGTGAGCCTGGACGGGATCCGTCAGTGGCGGGCTCGGATCTCGGTTCTGATCGTGGGCTCGGGTCCGATCGGGCTGACCGCGGCTCTGGTCGCTGTCCGCTCCGGTAAAGTGCTGAAACTGACGCTCCTGGATGAGCGCTACCGGAGCGCGCTGCTCTGCAGACCGCAGCAGATCGCGCTGGACCCCCGCAGCGTCCGCTTCCTCCTGGACCTGGGGGTGGATTTTGACAACATGGAAGGCTGCTGGCACAACGAGCACTTCTTCACCAAAATCGGAGTGTTTCAGGAGTATTTGCTGAGCATCCTGGAGCAGAAGAAGCAAAAGGTTGATGTGAAAGTCCATTTGGGTACAAAGGTGCGTGCGAGTTGTGGTTTCTTATTGCGTTGCTTGCAAATAAATCAGTACCACGTGTTAAAGCTACTAGAATAGTTATTTTCCCCATTCACTTGTCCCAACCTAGTCATTTACTCAAAATTATATTAAAAGCTCACAGCTATGGTTTGGAACATGGGAAATGTGTTCTAGCTGATCCAAGCTGGTTATTAGATGGTTATTAGCTGGTAGACAATCCCGGACCAGCTACAACCTGATCATGCCAAATTAAGGTGGTCTAGCTAGTTTTTGGAACATAGTAGGTGGTCACCATCAGCTAGAACCATCTACTGCGCAGGGCTGCGTTTCCCAAAAGCATTGTTGGTTAACTATGTTTGTAAGTTCCATTGAACTCTATTGGTAACGATGGATATTTTCCACCATAGTTGCTTTTGGGAAATGCATCCCAGCTTGGTCATCTAATAACCAGTTTGACCCAGGAAATGACCAGCTTAAATGAGCTAATGACCAACTAATGACCAGTTTTACCAGTTACTAACCATTTTACACCACCTAATAACCAGTTTGGTCAATGACCACCTTAAACAATCTAATATCTAGCCTGGACAAGTTAATAACCATCTTTCACGGTTTCACCAACTAACAACCAGTTTGGCCAAGCTAATGACCAGCTTAAACTAGCTAATCACCAACTAATGACCAGCATGGATCTGCAAACGACCAGTTGGACCAGTTAATAACCAACTTACACCAACAAATAACCAGTTTGACCAATGATCACCTTAAACAATCTAACGTCTAGCTTGGACAAGTTAACAATCAACATACACCAACTAATAACCAGTATGACCAAGCTAATAACCAATTTAAACCAGATATCAACCAGTTTAAACTGTCTAATTTACAGCTTAGACTGTTAATAACCATCTTGCACCAACTAATAACCAGTTTGACCCAGCTAATAACCAGCTAAACCTAGCTAATGACCTCTTTAAACAATCTAACAACCAGCATGGATCAGCAAATGACCAGTTGGACAAGTTAATGACCAATTTGCACCTACTAATATCCAGTTAGGCCTAGCTAATAATCATCTTAAACTAGCTAATGACCAGCTTAAACAATCTTACAATCAGCATGGATCAGCAAATAACCAGCTTGGACTAGTTAATAACCAACTTGCACCAATTAATAACCAGTTTGGCCCAGGTAATAACCAGTACTAGCTAAAGATAAGTTAATTACAAGCTTAATCCTACAACCAGCACGGATCAGCAAATGACATGTTGGACTAGTTAATAACCAATTTGCATCAACTAATAACCAGTTTTGCCCAGCTAATAATCAGCTTAAAACATCTATTGACCAGCATGGATCAGCAAATTACCAGCTTGAACCAATTAATAACCACCTTGCACCAACTAATGAGCAGTTTAGACCAGCTAGAAACCAGCTACCATGTTCTTATTCTACTATGAACATGGTAAATAAATAAATAAGATAGATAGATAGAAAGATAGAAGTGGGCGTGGTGTGCAGCGGCGGAGGAGGAGGAGGAGGAGGAGGAAGAAGAGGGGAGACAGACAGTTTCATTTCACTCCTATCGAGTTAAAAACACAAATAAATGCACAGACATTTGCACTCTGCATCGAAAACATATATATGAACGCACTGTTGCACCTCTAAGAACTTTTAAGGCTTATTCTGTGGTGTTTATATAAGCCTTTTGACTGAAAAATGGTTATGCTCACCAAGTGAATGAATCGTGTTTGTGCTCGAACTCTTATTACAGAACAAAAACAATTGCCTCAGGAATAAAAATACAAGCACCAACGGGTTTCTATCACCATGAGACAGAATTTTGGGCTGGTCTGACAGATGGCTGTCTCTGACATACAGGAAACTACTCTCATGGCTGTTTTTCAAAGTGTTTAATTAAATACACATTTAGTGCCAGCTAACTAATTGCCTGATGTCTGTCATATAATGAACAGGTGATTATGTTTAACAGGTGCAGTGAGAAGGCATTCATAAAGCTACGGACAGCCACAACCCTCTCTCTCCCTCTCTCTTCTGTTTTGGTCTTTTTTTAGGGCCAGCAGAATTTTATTATTCACTATAAAAGTGCTCTTTCTTTTATGGGTTGCTGCATGCTGAAAGGGATTGATTTTCAGTCAAGACAGACGTTTGTTTGGGATATTTTGGGCATCTTATCTTGACCGTGTTCTTCTGAGGGCCAAGCCATTTGTCACAGAACCAAAGACTTTGTTTCTCTCTCTCTTTTTTTATTTTTTGTAGAAATCAATATCTTTTGGTATTTATTCTGCCTGAGATATCTACGTGTTTGTGGACTATGTTCAGAGTATAATTCTAGCATACTATCTATACTATTTCACAAGATATAATTGCAAGCATTTTATACCAAATAATTGTTTTTATTATTATTATTAATTAATTTATTTTTTTATCATAAGAGTCATTTGTTTGGCAATCTGACTGCTGGACACATATTTTATATTTTGATTCACTAAAAAAACTGATTTAGAGTCATTTGTTCAGGAATTGAACCACACTGGCCATGCTGTATGTTTTTGATTCATTTAAAAGAACCTGCTCATTTGTTCATAATCAGACTACACTGTGCTTTGTTTTATTCACAAATTTCACTCTATCATTCAAGTTGTGTTTTTTTTTTTTTTTTTTTTTTTACTCAAAAGATCTGGCTTATTTTATTTCTATATTTTATATTTTATTTTTTTGCATTAAATATAATAAAATAGCTACTTTTATTTCCAAAATTATACTAAATGCCTTTCAAACATACAAAAGCATACTTTTGACATGCTTACAGTATTGTTGCATATTAGGACCATTTCACATACAATTATTATTATTCTTTTTTAATATATTATGCATTATACAGAATGTTCTGTTCAGTATGTCAGACACAGTCATGTACTGTGAGGTAGTTGTTCTTGTTTGTGTAAATGGTTTTCTCTGGCCTTGGACTCTCAGGCCTGTCTATTTATGCCAGGTCTCTGATGTATCTAGACGCTCACGTCCAATAAACCAAACCAGACTTGAGTTTCATTTCATTTAGAGCTATTCTAGGTGACAAGCTGTCAGTCTGGTTTAACGAAAATGTCCTTCTGCTCGGAGGAGCACACACACTGCAGGTGACAAATACGAGTCTTCACTTGTCGCTGTCTATGTAAATGAATGATTGATACTTTCAAGACCAGCTTTAACACGTTTTGTTGTTGAGAAGTATGCTGTTATAGGTATTCTCTGTTTTGCCTTAATGGCATAAAGATATAAATCCAATCCAAAAAAAAAAACACAAAACGTGTATTTTATAAGGATTATGGTTTTTGGCTAATATTGGGCATTTTTCAAGAATTGGAGTGTGTATGTTGATTGTTTTGATTTAATTTAGTTTAATTTAATTCAATTTAATTCTTCGTTTGGAAATCAGACCATTGGATCCACTGTATGTTTTGATTCACAAAAAGAACTGGTTCAGAGTCACGTTTAGGGAATCAGACTGTTCTGACCGTGCTGTATGTTTTTGACTCACTTAAAAGAACTATAACAGAGTAGAACATAAGAGTAATTTGTTCAAGAATTCGACTATATTTTGCCTGTTGAACGTTGTTTAATTTAAAACAACCATCTCTGTTTGTTTTATGATTCACCTGAAAGAACTGGTTCAAAAGAGTTATTGGTTCACTTTGATTCACTACAAAAAACAATCTCAAAGAGTCATACATTTGGAAACCAGACTCCACTGGATGCACAGTGTTTTTGATGATTCATTTGTTCAGAAATCTGACTGATATTTAACACACTATATGTTTTGATTCACCATTCAGTTGTTTCTTTTTAGACCTGGTTCAGAATCATTTGTTTGAGAATCAAACCATACTTACCATGCCATATATGTTTTGAATTCACCTGTAAGAACTGGTTAATAAGAATCATTTGTTCAATGAGTTTTTGTTTTTTTTTCTCATTTAAAACCACTGAATCATCAGAACTGGTTAGTTTGGTAAAACAATGGCTTCACTGTTTGTTCTCATAAGAGTCATTTGTATGTTTTGATTCACTTTAAAGAGCTGGTTCATAAGAGTCATTTGTTCAAGAATCAAGTACACTGTGCACATGGCATGTTTCTGTTTCATTTAAAACAACCGATTCCCAAAAGCCATTTGTTAGGAAAACTGAATAGACCAGGTACTTAGTTTGTTTTATGATACATCTGCAAGAACTGGTTCAGAAGAGTCCTTAGTTTGCAAAACGGTGCACAGTTTGCATTGTCAGTTTTTAATTCACTACAAAGAACTTGCTCAAAGAGTCATACATTTGGCAATCAGACTCCACTGGTTGTATGTTTTTGGACCACTAAAAATAACAGGCCCACGGATGCACTGTATGTTTTAATTCACTAAAAAAACAAAACTGCTTCAGAATCATTAGTTCAGGAATCAGACTGTTCTGACCGTGTTGCATGTTTCTGATTCCCTTAAAAGGGTTAGGGTTAGGCCAATTCTCATAAGAATCATTTGATTGGGAATCTTACTTCAAATGCTTTTGATTCGCAAGCCTCATTGTTTTCTCTCACTGTGATCCTGTAGTTTAGCGAGGAGTACCTGAGGAAGATGCCGAGGGGTGAATGGCCGCGGGTGATTGTGGTTGCTGACGGTTCGTGTGGAGACTCCTGCTCGGTGCTGGGCATCAGCTCTGATTACATCTCTCGTGGGAATCATGTCATCGAGAAGTCTTTTCAGAAGGCGCCAATGCTACTATAGAAAGACCGGACCAGAGACAGGTGAGAAGCTTATGTGCAAGTCTTTTCAGAAAGCCCATGAAATCACATTTGGAGTTCTGTTGCTTTTAGTAAATGTCTATTAATAGCTTGACAAGTTGATAAATGCACACTTAAGTGGACTTTTATTAATATATTACCTGTAAGTACATTTTAAAAAAAAAAATGCTTTTAACATTTGAAACACTTCAAGTGTACATTCAATACAATCAAGCACACAACTTTTTCAGGGTTATATTAAATAAAAATCTGTATTATAATTTAATTGATTTTAGTTGTTTCTTAATGTTAAATATTGATTAATAATGAGGATAAAAGCCAAAGTGAATACAGGTAGTTGTTACCTTAATAAGCTCAAATTAATCTAAAATTAAATGTAAAAAGTATACATCCAAATACATTTAACAATGTTTGCCATTAATTAAACTATTGAATCTGACTATGTGAACAGCCCTTTACAGTGCATATGCATTACACTGTATCACACCACTATATCTCAGTAGCAACCTTTTTTTTTTTCCTCTCCCCATGCTATTATTTTTAGAAATTTCTCATTTGTGTTCTTGAATATGAATCGAGTGTTAGTCCGAGCGCTCTGTGGTCATGAGGTCATCAGGGTCCTACCGGGCTGATTCGTTTTATGAATACGGGTGAGGAAATTAAGCCGTTATGAATAATAATAGTCTATTTTTGCCGGCGATTAACACTCATGATGCAGGTGAGGCCTCCATCATTAGCTGCTACAGCACACATTATGAGGAACAGATTCTGTCTGTAATATGTTTTTACACAGGTTTAGAATGACAGTTTGTATAATTGATTTTTCTCTCTGTCTCTGGTTAATGGGCTTTTTGTTTGAACAGATGGTATAGCGGGTTTAGCTAACGCAGATAAACCAAGGTCAGCTAGTGTCCCTCGGCAGGCTGGTGTGTAAGTCTGTGTTGTGTATACAGTAATTCATCAAACAAGCTTTAGCAACCTTGATAAGGTTCAGAGATAAGCAGGGTTTCAGTCTAATTAGTGCAACTGAAACCTGGCTCTGTATATTGAGGATTCTTCCTAATAATAGCATAATGAAATAGATTTGGCAAAGAAACCAGTGTATCTGCCCTTCTGCTTTGGAAAGCATCAAACTATTTTACAATGCATTTTCGCAGAGGTGAGAATGTAGCCAATCACAGACATATTTGTTGATTTCTAAAACGCAGTGGCCAATCAGAGGAGTTTAGGCTGGAATCCATGCACTCACCGTTTTCAAAAAAGTTTAATCATGTAGTCAGGTTCATTGTTTTTTTTTTTTTTTTTTTTTTACTTTGTGAGATCATGATGAACGAGTGACAGGTTTTAGTCAATTTAAAGGGAGTACTCTTTGCATGGTGTATATGATATTATATTTAGAATGTAAATAAAACTATTTAAATAAATACAAATCAGAACCAGTTTCATTTTTTTTCTTTTTTTTCCCCACAAAGTATATTTTTTTAAGCCTTGAGATATATCTGAAAGCTTAACGAAGCCTGAAGTTGGTGTAGTTTTAAAGATTTCTCTTATTTTGCTCATTTAAGAATCTTCATAGGATTCAAGAGGCCCCTCTAGTGGCTGTAATCATAAAATGCTATTTTATGTTATTTTTACCCACCAGATGGCACCAGAGACACTCAGTCACATAGGTCCAGAAGGATCATCATGCTTAATGTTTAAATATGATTTTTTTCTTCTTTTTTTTAAAAAAAAAAAAAAAAAAAAAAAAATTCCAAGATTATGCTCATTTTAATAAAAATTTAATGTGAGGAAAAATAATCACGAATAACCTACATAAAAAAAATATAAAAAAAGAGAGAAAAATAAATAAATAAATAAAATAAATAAATAAATAAAATAAAAATGTTTGACCTTCAGGTAATTTTTGTTATGGTTAGGGAGGGACAGATGAGGGTTAATGAATTTTTGTGTATTAACGCGTTAGTTAATTATTGTAAAGTGTTACCCAATTAAATAAAAGTTTTTGTTTATGTAATATATGTGTGTATTTGGTATATATATATATATATATATATATATATATATATACATATATATAAACAAACAAACATATAAAGTATTTATTTTGAAAATATTTACATGTATATATTTTTATTCATGTTATTTATATTATATATAAATATATTTAATATATAAACAAACATATTTCTCTTAAATATATACATTCATGGTGTGTATTTATATATACATAATAAATATACACAGTATACACCCATATATTATGTAAACAAAAACTTTTATTTTGGATGCGATTAATCGTTTGACAGCACTAGTAAATATAATGAAATGATAAAAATACACGGTATAACATTATAGTAAAATAGTGACGTAAAATTATAGTAATAATTGTAATAATAAAATAAATATTAAGATATTTAAGTTAAAAAATACTAATGGTCTGTTTTTGTTTTGTAGGTTCCCACACCTGAGATCCGTGCACATAGTTTGTATTTTGATCTGTCGGCGTACGGGATCGACACTGTGAGGGAATCCCGCAGCTCCTCGCAGCCGCCAGCGAAGCCTGGATTCCACCTGAAGATCTACGGGACGTTCCGGAACCGCTGCATGGCTCTGGCCTGCACTTCAGACGCAGACTCCAAAATGATGCATTTCCTGCGCCACACGGCCAACTCTTCGGTAAGACCTCTCAATCCCAGCATGCATTAGACTCATGAACTCAGTCAAAATGCTGTTCTGCTCACCCTCTCCAGTCAGCGCATAACTGACTTTCAACATATATATGTAGTTGAAATAATGTCAGTTGGTGATGCTAAATGATAAATAGTTGTAAAAAAAAGGTTAACAAAATAGTTATGGTATCACCCAGCGATAAATTAATAGTCGGATATATACATCATATTTTACTACATATAGTTCACTCACATGAAACAATATACTATATAGCAATCTGAGTTGCATAATTGTTTATATTGTCTCAAAAAAAGAAAACTGTATTATCACACAGCTCTTTATATATGTGATTAGATATATTATATCCAAAACTTATTCCAATACAAACAACACAGTCACATAAAGTGATATATACAGTATAGAAAATCTCAACTGCCTGATTTTTAATTTCATCACAAAATATAAGTATATTATTGTCCAGCTCTTTATGTGAAGTTGGATATACACTGTAAGTATGCCCAGTTTTATCTGCATACATACAGTATACTTAACTAATGTAGGGCGATACATACTATATAAGATTTCTCAACATTTCTTTATTGGGTCCCACTTTATATTAGGTGGCATTAACTACTATGTACTTACATCAGAAAATAAGTATGATGTACTTATTGTGTTCATATTTTATTGCAAAACACTTCCGCAGCTGTGGAGGTGGGACGCAGGTAAGGTTAGGGACAGGTTTGGTGGTGTGGGTAGGTTTAAGGGTAGGTTAACATGTAAGGGATGGTCAACAGCGTAATTATAAATTAGTTACATATATGTATTTACATGCAGGTATTTTTAAAAATATAAGTACAATGTAAAAACATGTATGTACGCAATAAGTGCATTGTATTAAATTATTAATCTAAATGTCAGTACATAGTAGTTAGGGCCACCTAATATAAAGTGGGACTCTTTATTGCTTATAGAATCTGGTAAATGTGACTCTGGCATTGGGTTAAGAATTTATAAAAAATTACATCAGGATTTTTGCTTTGAAGCAAGTGTATTGGAAAAAAATGAAAAGTGCTATATAAGTATTTTTTTTTTTCATTTTAAAAAGATCTGTTAAAGTAAGATGTTTAAACAATGTTGCAATATCAACACTGATTCAATTATCCATGAGGTTAATTCATCTTTTAATAAATGCTGTAATGCTCGCTGACTTTCTAAGATAAATTGCAAAAGAAGAAATTTCAACCACGTGAGAAAACATATCTTATGAGTTGATTTTGTATGAATGTGTATGATGTGATTTGTATGGAAATGCATTTATTTTGGAGAAAAAAAAACAACACAAATGTACACCCCTAAACATAGTGTAAAAAAAATCAAAAATAAATCATTTTCAAAAGAGATTCACACAAATTAGCCACCAATTCACTGAAATGCAAAATAGTTATGAATTGCCAAATTGGAAACTTCAGAGAATGTTCAAGCTGCTCTTTTCCACAAAACGAACGCATTTATTAAACAGTAGGGCTGGAAAATAGACAATATCATATAAATATTGCAATACAATTTACATTGATAACGATAATAAGCTCTGGATATTTGTTACTTGATGTGGGTTCTAACACCTGATCACACAGCAGATATAAACGTGATGTTTGCGGTGTTTTCAGTGTCTATACGAGGACATGAACTTTATCTCCAGAGCTGCTCTGAGACACACTTCACCAGCTTTACAAAAATACAGTGAAACTCAAAGATCTGACCAACGGCCAAAATAACAGTTGGTTTAACTTTAAGAAGTTATGACAGAACTATATTATCATTGTATATTATAATGTATTTCTCAAAATAATAATAATTTTATTAAAGGAACTTGATACAACCAAGATATTTTTAATATGTTTCAATTTACACAGTTTTTTTTATTATATATTTTTATTTGATCATATTTAAAGGATAAATTCAATTGTTAAAGTTTAAATAATTCAATTCATTGTATTAAATCATAAAGCACATAATTCAGAAAAAAAAGAAAACAATGTATGGGAAATTAAGATGGACATGTCATGTTGTTACCTGGTTACAGTCACTATGTATGTGTGTGTGTGTGTGTGTAAAGACCCGAGGAGCATGCAGAGCGGGAGACTGAACGAATCACTTTCCTCTCTGTTGACTCAGATCATGAAGAACATCTTCCACCAGTCGTTCAACGCGTATAAGACAGACATCGAGCCTCGTCTGAGTGAACTCACGCTGCACCACATGCAGTGCAGCCGCAAGCTGTTCGAGATCATGCTGTCCTACAGACGCGTCAGCGCCGCTTACATCGAAGGAGACAACGTGGCCGTGACTGTGGAAGGAGAAGCTGTGCGAGTGCTCAACTTCGACACTGGTGAGCACAATGCTTCTAGGCCAAATACAGAGTTACTCTTCTTTCACCTTTTTCCATTGCATTGCGTTGCGTTTTCTATGTAAACACACACTAGATGGACGTGTTTGACTGTTGGGTTCACGTCTTGTGTCTATTGCAACATCTCACGCAAGACGCACGGTTCTAAAAAGAGCTTTTTGGTTGAAAAATTGAATTTAAAACTTTTTTTTCCCCTTTCCCCCTCTTCTACTGCCCTGTGTCTCACATTATTAACACTAAAAATGCATTCTGTCTGAATGCACCCTCATACTTGTGGTTATGGATATTCATATTTAAAAATATTCAAATATTTACTGCTACAAATTTAGATTAAATAACACTATACATTTAGGGTTTTAAATGAGTTATAAAACCGAAAATTTGTAATGCAAAATAAATAAATAATGCCAAATTCGTATAAATACGTATAAAAATGAACTGTACCTAAATTTTGCCTTTGTTAATATTCAAATATGTATTTTTTTTTCTAAAATAATTTAATTGCAGAATTTTTTTTATCTCCCCCTGCACTTTCAGTTCAACCCTGTTATGCTGCGACATTTCCGTCTTAAAAACATATTTATAATAATATTTTTATATAATAATAGTAATCAATTTCATTTAGTAAAATTTTATTTACAGTCTTTATTAGTATTTTATTTTTGGCTTTGACAAGTTTAATAGTTCCACTCTGTTTTGGTGAAAAAAAAAAAAAAAAAAATATTGATTTTTTTTATTTATTATTATTATTATGTAATATTGTTTTTGGCACAAAGCACTGGGATGTTGACTGATATTTTATATTAATGTAATAATAATAATAATAATAATAATACATTTTATTTAGTAATTTTAATTTAATTTTTCAGTCTTTATTAATATTTTATTTTTATCTGTATGTTACTTCTTATAAGAATGTAGTATGTATGTTCTTGACACAAAAGCACATAAATATTGACTTTAATGTGTTAGTGATTATGTGATTTATTACAAGGCACACTGAAACTGGGTGCTACTGTGAAAGAGTACTGAATACAATAAAACAAAATAATAATAACACATTGAATGAGAATGACCTGTATATTCCTTATTCTCTAGCACTGTATGTCTGCTAACAACATTTTCATTGAAGCCAATAATATCTGAATCATAATCATTACAAGTACCATTCCCTTTCAGATCATAACCAGTTGTATTACAGACACTATTTGTGTGTGATCTCTGATATGATTGTGTGGAAGGTTGTGGTGTGAATCTGGGCATGAGAGGCCTGGAGTCTCTGGGATTGTTCATCTACAGAACGGCCACGGCGCTGGACCAGAACGACGTGTTTGAGGCGCTCTCGGCCAAACTCCAGCACTCCAGACACGTGGCAGAGACGTTCAGGAAGAGCGGACTGGCCTCGGCTGTGTTTGAATGACCCTGAGCGTGTGTGTGTGTGTGTGTGTGTGTTTTGAGGTGAGTTATAAACTTACAACACCTGTAACGCTTACATATTGATCTATTTTGTGATCGTTTTCGGAATGTTGAATATTCAGTGCACATTAGAGTGACCAAAGTTTGTGTTTTAGCATTTCATTTGTGGAAAAATGTGATCATTATTGGTGTAATGTGAAGATAAACAGTGCATTGTGCTTTTGAGTAGACCTTGACAAAAACAAGAATTGGAGACCGATCCAGCCTAAAATGACCACAGATCTTACTGAAGATACAGTGACCATAAAAAAAGATATGTGGAGTCTTTTAAAATATAAAAGCCACTGCATTAGATAATAGAATATCGACGCAAGTGCCCTAATTAGTGCAGTGTTAGTCCCCAACAGGACGAGCGAGTCAGACTGCACTATGAAACTGATACTAGCACTATGACAGTGAACAGGTACAGCAGTAGTTCAGTGTGGATCACTAACAGACAGCAGCATCAGATCTGTAGAAATGAAGTGCCTGGCAGAAACCACATTCCGTTCATGTTACATACAGAAATAAAGATGTCTATTTATTTTATGATATTTGTTAATAAAATGAAGTGTTTGCCTTCTAATTCTGAGCATTCTTTCTTATTCAGGTGTATACTTGTGATCTGAAGCAGGGTGATTATATTTCACGTAAACTAGAACTGGATATAAAACATTTATAACAAACATTTTATTTCAACTAGTTGACAAGTTAACATTTATCATTTTCATTTGTAGTAGTTTATCCTGATGTACTAAAATAACTAAAACTAAAATAAAATTAATAAACAATATATAAACATTCAACAACAAAAAACTAAAAATTATGAAACGCAATAAAATTACTAAAAACTTAAATTAAACTGACTATAATAGTATCTTTGATGGACAAATGGAGACATGTCTAATGTGAATAGCATTCAAACTTGTTTATGCGGGAAATTATTGGGTTCATGAAATGATGAAAAGCTAATAATTAAATGATAAAAATGTCAAATTTAAATGCATATTTTTAAAATAGAACAATTTTGGTAAGAAATTTTATTTTATTTGTAATTGAATGTGTGGTGTTATTCAGAGTTTTTCATCCAATATTTATATTTTCTTTTGTTTCAGCTTTATTTTATATACAGTATATATATATATATATATATATATATATATGAACAACATATATATATATATATATATATATATAAAAAAAAATATATATATATAAACACACACACACACACACACACACATATATATATATATATATATATATATATATATATTTATATCATTTTAGCTTCAGTTACCATTTCAATATTAACTTAAAATCTATATATATATATCATTTTAGCTTCAGTTACCATTTCAATATTAACTTAAAATCTGTATTTAAATATAATATTATTTCATGTTAATGTATGTATATGCTAAATTCTTTGAACATTTTATATATATTCAGTGTAAATGAAAAAAATTTAGTAATTTATTATAATTAATGAGTATAATTTAGTGCAGTATCAATACTTTACAAATTATTATTTTTTCCCTTATATCTACTTTTCATAAATATCAGCATCTTTACAAATGTATCTAAGCATATTTATCAGTGTTATCCTCATGGTTAATTATAAAATTTTTTTTTTGTTTGTTTTACAATTTTTATTTACATGAAGAATATCCAAACTGACGCTCTAGTAACTGTTCAGTTGAATCAGTATTATACATTTCTCCTAGTATGATCGATGACACTGAATCTGAAGCGTCTTCATAATTTGCTTAATCTGCGATTCAGCGCGTCTTTAAACCCAGAAGCTGGATCGTCCAAGTTAAAGCCCACCTCAAACTCGGGCTTCTCTCCGAGGGCCAGCACAGCGACGGTGATGGCCAGAGCGGCGGTCAGACCCCAGATCTGATGGATGCGGCCTGTGCTGGGGTCAGTGTACATGAAGCTGTGGGTCGGGCCGAAGACGCTGGGCACGGGATATCCGGAGTGATCCGCCGCTTTAGTGAAAAACTCCAGAGGAAGAGTGAACACCTCGCTCACCTCGTCTGTGTTCGGACGGGCTTCGAAGGAGTCCTCGATGAAAGCCACTACCGGAGTGATCAGAAGACCGGCCTGAGGACACACTTCGAGACGTTACAACTGGCCAAAGCAGACACTTCATTACAGGCACAGATTAATCAATAAAAAGCTTATTAAATCCTGGGTTACATGCATTATATATATATTTTTTTTTCCATTTCAAATAATTTAATTTAATATATTCAAACAAAATATACATTATAATCAGTATATACTATAATAATTTATTAAAATGCAAGCAGACACCACCAAATAAGAATGCATTTAGTGAGCTATACAGTAATATTAATAATCTATGTGTGGAATGTATACTTATGAAATGACAATAATGATGTTTTTTAAAGAAGTCTATTACTTTTGCCATGGCTGCATTTGATCAAATATACAGTAGAAAATATTACAATTTTAAATAGTTTCTGCTATCTATACTAAGATATTTACAATATCATTTATTCCTGAATTTTCAGTGTCACGTGAGCCTTCAGAAATCATATCTAATATGTATATTATTATTATTATATTAGAAGAAACCGTCGGTGGACCTTGTTTAGGACGGGGAAGAGTCTGCAGATGACCTGCACGGTGTCGGGATGAAGCCCGATCTCTTCCTCTGCTTCTCTCAGCGCGGTGTGAACCTCGTCTCTGTCACCGGGCTCGCGCTTCCCTCCCGGAAAACACACTTCTCCCGCGTGCTGCTTCAGCTGCCGACACATCCATAAGCTCTCAATACATGTGCATACTGTAAATACGGTTTACATCAAGACAGCACACAGCAGGCTCAGTTTCCTCACGTGAATGGCGCGCACGGTGAGCAGGAGCCGCAGCTGTCCGTCTCTCAGCAGCAGCGGGATCAGCACCGAGGCTGCGGGAAGCGCCGGTAAACGGAGAAACTCCTCCGCGCCGCTGTCGTGTTTCTTCAGTGCCGCGACAGTTTTCTCCTTCAGGTCCATCGCGGCGGATATGAGCTCCTGTCGGGACACTTTCACAATGCTCTGCGAGTGAGGACGCTTCCGCTTATCTCAGCGCTTCCCACAATGCTCCTCTGGGCTCTGCTCTGGTGCATTGTGTGAAAACACTTCTGGATAAACAGCACACAGTTGAGCACAGAAATAGAACAAGCAGTTAACGATAGAGGAGTTAAAAGTTGAAGTTGACAGTAGGGGCGGGGCTAAGCGACTCGGAAGTTGTCTCTTATTGGTCAGAGAAGTTCGTGCGATTTCAAGAGACACTATTACAGTTTTTGTCCCCCTTTATTCAGTTCCATCAAACAAAGACTTAATGTGAACAGGGAAACATTGCACATCTCAAAGCATGCAAAACATAACTGCAGCAACAACAAAAATTACAATTGAATACAAACGTACATATAAACAAAGACAAATAAAAGTAAGAAGACAAAAAAAAACGCATTAGGGCAATTACATAAATTTGAAAAGCTTTAGAATTTGTATTGTTTTTAAAAGCTTCTTATTTTGTGATCTTATATTAGAAAGGGTTTCAAAATATATTTTAAGATCAGTGTTACAGACACTATTACAGTTGGTTTCACTTAGGCGACTTCCAAACAGAAGTAAGCATCCCTATGCCCTATTCCCTTTGAAGGGCAGAGCCCTTAAAAGTGTTCTTTTAGGGCATTACTATGAGGGGCCTGATAGGCCATACTTATTGAAAAGCCTCTTACAAACACTAGTGAAACGAAACATATTGATAAACCTTAGTGAAATACATTCATACGCATTACTGAAAACCTCTTAGTGAAAAATATTGATAAACCTTAGTGAAATACATTCATACACATTACTGAAAAACTTGTACATATACTAGTGAAAACATCAACAAACCCTTTTAAAATTCATTCAGTCTCACAAACTCTTTTAGGCAATGGCACATTAGAGTATGAGAGCTAATTTCAAGGGCACAATTGCCTTCAAGGGCACAAAAACTGTTTGCAATTCGTCCTAAATTATATATATATATATATATATATATATATATATATATATATATATATATATATATATATATATATATATATATATTTCTGTCTAACAGACATGTAAAATGAGTATTTCTGAGTTGATAAATCAACTGTAACTGTTTACTAATAATTAATATGCTAAAAATTAGGTGTTTATTTTTATTCATTCGTGTCGATTAAAATGCCAGCTGTTTAGCTGATGAAACATTTTCTTATAGAAAACTTAAGTAGACAAAATCGTCATAAAACTTTTTTTTTTTTTTTTTTGAAAATAACATGTGATCTAGGAACTTTATACAGTGAAAAAAAGAAGTCTTCTTCTTTTGCATTTTAATGGACTTGAAGAGTGATGAGTGCTCATCTCAAACAAGCCTATTGTTGACGTACGACGCTGCTGACGTGTTTTCTGGTGCGCCCAATAACAAAGAAAACACGTCAGCAGCGTCATACGTCAGCGGCGTCACTGCAGTGTAGTGAACATGCTCACAAGAGACCCGGAAGAGAAGACAATGATGAATAAAGTCGTAATTTTTGTTATTTTTGGAGCAAAATGTATTTTTGATGCTTCAGTAAATTCTAACGGACCCTCTGATGTCACATGGACTACTTTGATAACGTTTTTATTACCTTTCTGGACGTGAACAGTATACCTTACATACATTTTCAATGGAGGGACAGAAAGCTCTCAGACTAAATCTAAAATATCTTAAACTGTGTTCCGAAGATGAACGGAGGTCTTACGGGTTTGGAACGACATGAGGGTGAGTCATTAATGACATAATTTTCATTTTTGGCTGAACTAACCCTTTAAGCATTACGTTGTCATGGCAACAAAATAAAAGCCAAAAATAAAAATTCTGTCATCATTAACTCACCATCACATTGTTCCAAACCTGTATGATTTTTTTTCTTCATCATGCACAAAAGAAGATATTTTGAAGAATGATGATGGTAACCAAACAGTTGACGGTAGCCATTGATTTCCATAGTACGGAAAACATTACCATGCAAATAATGGCTACCGTCAACTATTTGGTTACCCACATGACATGAGGGTGTGTAAATGATAACAGAATTTAAATTTTTGGGTGAACTATCATTTTAAGGAACACATTGTCTGCAGTATGAGCCGGTTAAGGCTAGATGGTATACAAATTTGTCTACTGGGCATGCGCACATTAATATAGCGTAATTTTTGTTACACTGTAAAACAATAATTACTGTTTTTGCATCATTGTAAGGAGTAGGTGTAGACGTAAATAAAACACAATCTAATAGGTAGAAAACGCTTCGGTTACTTAACGTAACCTCGGTTTCCTGAGATAAGGGAACGAGCGTTATGTACAGTGCTGCCAAATAATTTTCATGGGAAGTTGCTAAAGGAAAGTTGATTTGTTGCTAAAAGTTGCCAAATGACGTTGTGATGTCATTGCGCGATGACATCATCACATAATCACGACGCAAAATTGTCACTGCATCAAATATCAGCAAAAAATATATTTTATAAATGTTAATTTCGATTTGTTCATAAAATGATATAAAAGCATAATATAATAATAAAAAAAAAAAATAACTGTATTTTTAAATACAATATTGAATTAGACCTATTGAACACTTGCACGTTTTTTAACAATTACAATTAAGTTTTTTTTATTAGCTAGTAAACTAGTAAAACTATACATTCTGAACAATTATAGTTTAAAGCAATGTATTAGTAGTTTGTTAGTATGCTACACTCTAAGCAATATCTGTAAAAAATAGTATACTATATGAAGGAATTTTCCATATTTTCACAGGTTTTTTACCTGCATTTTAAATTCCGTATTGTATTTTATGTTTTCGGTTTATGTGGGTTACAACGGATAATGGATAACAGATAAAGTCCTGGAAATGTACTATCTTTTCCATTTTACTAGATCAACTAAAGATCAACAATCATGGGTACAAGTTACTAACTAACAAGGTGTATCATCATAAGTGTGTTCAACTTGAAGTAGCGCTGTGCAGACCGATTGGTGTTTGACATCAAAGCACTGTGAAAGCGATTTGAAGTCATGCTGATCCGTCTGCAATCTATTAGCTTTCACGCTTCTTTGATGTCATACACCGATTGGTCTGCGCAGCGCTGTTTCAAGACGAACACACCTAATTATTATTGAACAATTGCATATAGCAGTTACCTTAATTCACATGATGGTGTGTACTGCTAGGCATCTTTGGTTTCCTATTTTTGTCTAATTTAGATGGAAAATGTGTGTCTTTTTATCGTTTGAATCGATTATCAAAAGTTGCTAAAAGTTGCCAAATAAATTTAAAAAAAATAGCTAAATTTGTTGCTAGGTGCTTTTGGAAGAAAAAGTTGTCAGGGCAATCTGAAAAGTTGCTAAATCTAGCAACAAAATTGCTAAGTTGGCAACACTGGTTATGTATGGGGAAAACTCCTTTTCCTTCTTTTGTACTAAAGCCTGATTTGTTCACCTCTGTGTAGCTGCACAAACCAATGGCACTTTAGCCCACCAAAGGGGGCGGGGCCGACTGCTATATAAGTTGGCCTGCAGCGCCATTCATCAGATCCTTCCACTGAAGTGACGATCATCGTTTCATGCAGCTTGTAGTGCGGCAAAGTGACATAACGCTCGTTCCCCTATCTCAGGGAACTGATGTTACGCAAAGTAACCGAAGCATTCCCTTTCGAACGTTTACTCATGTTATGTATGGGAATGAATTCAATTATATGCTGCTCTGCGAGCCCAGTGTTAGAGCACTAATAAGGGCCCTGAGGGATCTAGGCATTATTCCGACCCGAGCTTAGCTGAGGGCATGAGAAATTACTACCCACATGGGGGGTTTGAACAGATAGAATCCGCGCCGGCAGGGCAGGGATGTCTAAGTTATAGAATCTGGCAAAAGTGGACGGCGACGACCAGCCGGTGGCTGCACAGATCTCACTGATAGATATGCCCCTGGACCATGCCCATGAGGAGGCCATTCCCCTTGTGGAGTGGGCTCTCACACCAATAGGGCATTCCAGTCCTTCCGATGCGTAAGACAGAGCTATTGCATCAACAATCTAGCGAGACAGTCTTTGCTTAGTAACCGGCTGACCCTTCTGGCGGCATCCAAAGCAAACAAACAGCTGTTCAGACTGCCTAAACAGTTTAGAATGTTCCACATAGACTCTCAGAGCCCTCACAGGGCAGAGAGCGTTTGGTCAACAGGAATATTACCTGCACTCTAAAGGGAGCAGAGAGCACTTTAGGAACATAGCCGTGTCTCGGTTTCAAAATGACCTTGCAGTCATTGAGCCCAAACTTCAGACACGATGCGCTGACTGACAGCGCTTGTAAGTCACTCACACGCTTAACCAACGCCAAAGCAAGGAGAAGGGCCGTTTTAAGCAATAAGGGCCACAAGTCAGCCAAACTGAGGGGCTCAAATGGGGGCCTTTTAGGGCCTCTAGGACCATGGATAAGTCCCAGCACGGCACAGTCTGAGGGCGAGGAGGATTCAGTCTCCTCGCACCCTTCAGAAATTTAATGACTAAGTCGTTTCTGCCCATTGAATGGCCGGCTTCGAGAGAGTGATTCGCTGCAATGGCTGCCACAAATACTTTGAGTGAGGATGGGGCGCGCCCCTTATTCAGCAGCTCTTGCAGAAAAGTCAGCACGTGGGACACGTTACATGAAACTCCACAACTCTGGGTGGGGATGCCAAATCATGCCTTTCACCTGTGAGAGAAGGTCCCTCCTCAACGGGATGGGCCACGGGGCCCTCGTCACCAGCTGCATCAGCTCCAGAAACCAAGCCTGGTTCTTCCAGAGTGGCGCTACTAGGAGGAGGGAGCATTTGGTTTCCTTGACTCGCCTGATGATATGGGGAATAAGGGCGACTGGAGGAAACGCATACAGGCGAGCCCTGGGCCATCTCTCCATATTGAGAAAAATGTTGGGCAATGAGAGTTGTCTTCCGAGGCAAAGACTGTCCAAATTGGCTTTACCGTCTGAGGGTGCAGCACCCAATCGCCTAGGGCTATCTTGCCTCTGGACAGCATGTCCGCCCCCAGGTTCATCTTGCCCAGCACATGAACCGCCTTTAGCGAGAGGAGTTCTTCTTTCTGTGCCCAGAGAAGGAGGCAACGAACCAATCTGTATACGGCGTGAGACCTGAGGCTGCCTTGGTGATTAATATAAGACACCACTGTCATGCTGTTTGAACAGACCAGGACGTGGTGGCCTTTGATGGCCGGAAGGAAGGATTGCATTCCATCTCTCAGAGGTGATCGAAGAGGTGAGGAGTGAAGGCGAGCTGTTTTGGGGGGCATTCCGACCGAGGCAAGAATGGGACCCCTCCTTTTCCTCTCTAGCGCCTCAGGACAGCTTAGGCAGCTCAGAGGCCAGCACAACTCGTGGGCGGGGACCTTGACGCTTCGGGAAGGGGAAGCATTCGCTGGCCTGGATAGCTGTTTAAGCAGGGGCTCTGTTTTTCGCTGAGGCTGATGCTGCGCTGGCTTTGCAGGCTGAGCAGCGGGGCACTTCTGGTGGCCCGCAGCCGCGGTGCCAGGGCGTTTAGGGAGGAAGTGCCAGACTTGTCCATATTGCGGAAAAGTTTGGCTTGGAACACCTGAAGGATCACCATCATGTGCAGCGCTGAACCAGCCTGTCCGGATGCTGCATAAGCCCTGTTGACGATAGCCGAGGTGGTCCTGCAGGGCTTAGATGAATGCGCTGCATGGCCCTTTAAGCCGAGGGCAGATGGCGGGCACAGATGTGCGGCGATCGCTTCCTCCAGGGTGGAGAGTTCTGAACAATTATAGTTTAAAGCAATGTATTAGTAGTTTGTTAGTATGCTACACTCTAAGCAATATCTGTAAAAAATAGTATACTATATGAAGGAATTTTCCATATTTTCACAGGTTTTTTACCTGCATTTTAAATTCCGTATTGTATTTTATGTTTTCGGTTTATGTGGGTTACAACGGATAATGGATAACGGATAAAGTCCTGGAAATGTACTATCTTTTCCATTTTACTAGATCAACTAAAGATCAACAATCATGGGTACAAGTTACTAACTAACAAGGTGTATCATCATAAGTGTGTTCAACTTGAAGTAGCGCTGTGCAGACCGATTGGTGTTTGACATCAAAGCACTGTGAAAGCGATTTGAAGTCATGCTGATCCGTCTGCAATCTATTAGCTTTCACGCTTCTTTGATGTCATACACCGATTGGTCTGCAGGCAGCGCTGTTTCAAGACGAACACACCTAATTATTATTGAACAATTGCATATAGCAGTTACCTTAATTCACATGATGGTGTGTACTGCTAGGCATCTTTGGTTTCCTATTTTTGTCTAATTTAGATGGAAAATGTGTGTCTTTTTATCGTTTGAATCGATTATCAAAAGTTGCTAAAAGTTGCCAAATAAATTAAAAAAAAAATAGCTAAATTTGTTGCTAGGTGCTTTTGGAAGAAAAAGTTGTCAGGGCAATCTGAAAAGTTGCTAAATCTAGCAACAAAATTGCTAAGTTGGCAACACTGGTTATGTATGGGGAAAACTCCTTTTTTCCTTTCTGCTGAAGCCTGATTTGTTCACGTTTGTGTAGCTGCACAAACCAATGGCGCTTTAGCCCGCCAAAGGGGGCGGGGCCGACTGCTATATAAGTTGGCCTGCAGCGCCATTCATCAGATCCTTCCACTGAAGTGACGATCATCGTTTCATGCAGCTTGTAGTGCGGCAAAGTGACATAACGCTCGTTCCCCTATCTCAGGGAACTGATGTTACGCAAAGTAACCGAAGCATTCCCTTTCGAACGTTTACTCATGTTATGTATGGGAATGAATTCAATTATATGCTGCTGCTCTGCGAGCCCAGTGTTAGAGCACTAATAAGGGCCCTGAGGGATCTAGGCATTATTCCGACCCGAGCTTAGCTGAGGGCATGAGAAATTACTACCCACATGGGGGGTTTGAACAGATAGAATCCGCGCCGGCAGGGCAGGGATGTCTAAGTTATAGAATCTGGCAAAAGTGGACGGCGACGACCAGCCGGTGGCTGCACAGATCTCACTGATAGATATGCCCCTGGACCATGCCCATGAGGAGGCCATTCCCCTTGTGGAGTGGAGTGGCTCTCACACCAATAGGGCATTCCAGTCCTTCCGATGCGTAAGACAGAGCTATTGCATCAACAATCTAGCGAGACAGTCTTTGCTTAGTAACCGGCTGACCCTTCTGGCGGCATCCAAAGCAAACAAACAGCTGTTCAGACTGCCTAAACAGTTTAGAATGTTCCACATAGACTCTCAGAGCCCTCACAGGGCAGAGAGCGTTTGGTCAACAGGAATATTACCTGCACTCTAAAGGGAGCAGAGAGCACTTTAGGAACATAGCCGTGTCTCGGTTTCAAAATGACCTTGCAGTCATTGAGCCCAAACTTCAGACACGATGCGCTGACTGACAGCGCTTGTAAGTCACTCACACGCTTAAACCAACGCCAAAGCAAGGAGAAGGGCCGTTTTAAGCAATAAGGGCCACAAGTCAGCCAAACTGAGGGGCTCAAATGGGGGCCTTTTAGGGCCTCTAGGACCATGGATAAGTCCCAGCACGGCACAGTCTGAGGGCGAGGAGAGGATTCAGTCTCCTCGCACCCTTCAGAAATTTAATGACTAAGTCGTTTCTGCCCATTGAATGGCCGGCTTCGAGAGAGTGATTCGCTGCAATGGCTGCCACAAAAATACTTTGAGTGAGGATGGGGCGCGCCCCTTATTCAGCAGCTCTTGCAGAAAAGTCAGCACGTGGGACACGTTACATGAAACTCCACAACTCTGGGTGGGGATGCCAAATCATGCCTTTCGCCTGTGAGAGAAGGTCCCTCCTCAACGGGATGGGCCACAGGGGCCTCATTACCAGCTGCATCAGCTCCAGAAACCAAGCCTGGTTCTTCCAGAGCGGAGCTACTAGGAGGAGGGAGCATTTGGTTTCCTTGACTCGCCTGATGATATGAGGAATAAGGGCGACAGGAGGAAACGCATACAGGCGAGCCCTGGGCCATCTCTCCATATTGAGAAAAATGTTGGGCAATGAGAGTTGTCTTCCGAGGCAAAGACTGTCCAAATTGGCTTTACCGTCTGAGGGTGCAGCACCCAATCGCCTAGGGCTATCTTGCCTCTGGACAGCATGTCCGCCCCCAGGTTCATCTTGCCCAGCACATGAACCGCCTTTAGCGAGAGGAGTTCTTCTTTCTGTGCCCAGAGAAGGAGGCAACGAACCAATCTGTATAAGGCGTGAGACCTGAGGCTGCCTTGGTGATTAATATAAGACACCACTGTCATGCTGTTTGAACAGACCAGGACGTGGTGGCCTTTGATGGCCGGAAGGAAGGATTGCATTCCATCTCTCAGAGGTGATCGAAGAGGTGAGGAGTGAAGGCGAGCTGTTTTGGGGGGCATTCCGACCGAGGCGAGAATGGGACCCCTCCTTTTCCTCTCTAGCGCCTCAGGACGGCTTAGGCAGCTCAGAGGCCAGCACAACTCGTGGGCGGGGACCTTGACGCTTCGGGAAGGGGAAGCATTCGCTGGCCTGGATAGCTGTTTCAGCAGGGGCTCTGTTTTTCGCTGAGGCTGATGCTGCGCTGGCTTTGCAGGCTGAGCAGCGGGGCACTTCTGGTGGCCCGCAGCCGCGGTGCCAGGGCGTTTAGGGAGGAAGTGCCAGACTTGTCCATATTGCGGAAAAGTTTGGCTTGGAACACCTGAAGGATCACCATCATGTGCAGCGCTGAACCAGCCTGTCCGGATGCTGCATAAGCCCTGTTGACGATAGCCGAGGTGGTCCTGCAGGGCTTAGATGAATGCGCTGCATGGCCCTTTAAGCCGAGGGCAGATGGCGGGCACAGATGTGCGGCGATCGCTTCCTCCAGGGTGGAGAGTTTGGTGTATCCCTTTTCATCAGCGCCGTCAATGGTGGTGAGAGCTGCTGCAGTAGAGGGGTTCACCCGTGCCGAGTAGGGAGCTCACCACGTCTTAGTGAGCTCGTCATGGACGGCTGGTAAGAACGGGGCTGGACGCTGACGGGAGGATTGGCCTTGGCACTTGATGGGGAGGAGCTGCTTTGGGCTCCTCGCCGGAATCAGCCCAATCCTCCGTTCCTGATGCCGCCAAGGATACAGAGTCGTCGGCGGTGATGTAATCAATGATGACGTCCTCCTCGAACGCGCCGAATGAGACCAGCCCGCTCGCAGCTGAAGAGGGGTGCAGGTCCTCATGCGAGAAGCACACCGGCGTGAGAGGATGCGGGGAGGGCGGGGCATGCAGGCGCTGAGCTGACGTGACACTGCCCGAGCCCGCTAGATAGGATCCGCTGCTCCACTGTTTTTTCCTCTTAGGGGAGGAAAAAGACGGGAAGGCCTGACGGAGGGGATTGCCTTGATGGAACAAGGCGATCCGCGAGCGTAGATGGGAAAGGCTCATGCTCTCACAAAAAGAGCACGAGCCATCAGCAAGTGCAGCCTCTGCGTGGGCGCGGCCGAGGCAGGCAGCGCACTCGCAGCGCGACATTTGTAGCAACATGCGCTGAAGATTTGCTCTTTAGGAAATTTGCTCTTTTGCCCAGATGCCTGCAGTGATGCTTCGTCACTGCTTTTCGGCTTCTTCCATGACGGTAAACAGAGCTGGAGCTTCTTCCAAGGCTTCTTCTTGCAGAAGAGTCAGCGAAGAGATGATCCTCATCGCTGAAGGAGAATTGATCTGATGAATTGCGCTGCGGGCCAACTTACAAACACGATTCCAAAAAAGTTGGGACACTGTACAAATTGTGAATAAAAACAGAATGCAATGATGTGGAAGTTTCAAATTTCAATATTTTATTCAGAATACAACATGGATGACATATCAAATGTTTAAACTGAGAAAATTTATCATTTTAAGGGAAAAATAAGTTGATTTAAAATTTCATGGCATCAACACATCTCAAAAAAGTTGGGACAAGGCCATGTTTACCACTGTGTGGCATCCCCTCTTCTTTTTATAACATGATGATGTGCCAAATGTTTTCTATGGGTGAAAGATCTGGACTGCAGGCTGGCCATTTCAGTACCCGGATCCTTCTTCTATGCAGCCATGATGTTGTAATTGATGCAGTATGTGGTCTGGCATTGTCATGTTGGAAAATGCAATTTGTACAGTGTCCCAACTTTTTTGGAATCGGGTTTGTATTATATATTTTGTGTTACATCACTTTTGCATCAAATTACAAAAAAAAACTAGTTTATGCTAATGTGAGGGTGTTTCTAATGCAGCGTCTACGGGAGGGATGATAAATTTGACATTGTTATCTCTTCTGACTGCTGTTATCAGCTTCTCTCATTTTTATACCCTTTTATTTAAAGTCATGAAAACACTACTGTGGATATTTTCTTTCGTTATTTGAGCAAATGGGAATGTAAATCTGAACCATGGGGAAGTGTGTTTGCTAAAAAACCTAAACAAGGTTACAGTGAACAGGGCCGTCGCAAGGGGGGCACGAGGCCCTGTGCGAAGTTGACGTGTGAGGCCCTCTACAATTTTGTGTGTGACTTTAACACACATCAGATTGATTGTTATGCCATGCTCACTGACGTGCTTGCGCACAAATCACAGTCACGCACACGTGCTCATAAGGATCTATTGCATTATAATAATATTAATGACAATAATAATAATAATAATAATAATAATAATAATAATAATAAAGCAATTAAATAAGTAAATAAGAATGCAAAAATAATTTCTAGGTTTGTAGTCATATATGAAGAGTTCAGATGCAAAAGCCTCTAAGTGCCATTCAAAATTTTCTTCTAAAAGTGACGTGACACACAGCCAAGTATGGTGACCCATACTCAGAATTTGTGCTCTGCATTTAACCCATCCAAAGTGCACACACACAGCAGTGATCACACATACACCGTGAATACAGACCCGTAGCAGTGGGCAGCCATTTATGCTGTAGGAGCAGTTGGGGATTCGGTGCCTTGCTCAATGGCACCTCAGTCGTGGTATTGCTGGCCCGAGACTCAAACCCACAACCTTAGGGTTAGGAGTCAAACTCTCTAACCACTAGGGCACGACTTCTTTACTCATGCTCCTATCTTTATGTTCAGTTATTTTACTGTAATGGGAAAGAAAGGAAACTATTCATTGCCATTAAAGTGAAATTACTGAACCTACACATGGGAGTCTGATAAAAATGCTAATTTTAAAAGAAAATTTCACTTAGAGGCACTTACAGGCTTTTGCATCTGAACTCTTCATATGAAGTAGTAATCAGTTTACACTATTTGAAAATAATATTTTATTTTAAATTGTGCACATTCACTCTTATTCGTAGGCTATGTCTATAGTTGAAAATGCAAACGTCTCTTGCCACATTAATTTATGATTTAGGCTACATGAATCATAATCGCATATTTTCAATTCAAAACAGTGAAATTTCATAAAAAGTAGTTTGCATCACTAAATAGTCTATTACTGTCGGTCGCTGAACATTTCTATCGTAAAATAGTTTTCTAAAACAGTACTACTTACATCTTTCCATGAACTCTAGTTGCATTGTGACAGTGACAGTAAGACCTACATTCTTTGATTTGATTGGCCATCTCCATCATTTTGACATTGACAAGTGCTGCTGGACCACGCCCGGCCTGTGTCCGACAGCTTATAAGAATGACCAGCCCGAGCCCGTCTTTCCCTCCGCTTCTCCTAAAACAGCTTATATTACTGTTCCAGCTATTAAAATAGTTCAGTTTTGTATGTAATGGCAAAGTGATTATATTTTGTTTCATTTTTTTATTAAATTAATTTAGAAAAACGTTTGGAGCATTTTTGTTCATTAAATATAAGTTTTTGTTTTCTAATGTAATGACCAAGAGCCCAGTGTCAGACAGTGAGCCTATGTTTGATCAATTTAGCCTTCTCAAATCATCACGACTTGCCTAAAATAAAATCTATAGATATAAAACAGTTCAAGCATGTTTAAATGTTAAACCTAGATAAATGTGCACAATATTCAATAGGTTGTGTTGAGAGTGCAAGCTAAAGCTTGCTTTGCAGGACATTTTTTTCAGTGGATAGGCCTACGCTGTCATTTTTGATCATAAAGGTAAGACCAATGCATCATTTGTAACTATAAAGGGTTTACTTTTATTTGTATGCACTTAAAAATAAAAAACGTTGCGCTTTTATAAAATAAAGAAAACAAACATGATGCGCTTTCTGCCGTCTTGTCTTGAACAGGAGCGCTTCACAAAAATGAACCAAAACTCAGTGAATAGCATACATGCCTCACAGACATGATAAATATATATATAGAAAGCTTTAAATTACTAGTTAACGACATAAAACAAATCTAAAACAAAACCTCTTTCATTATAATCATAATCCGTAAAGATGCAATTCTCTCTAGAGGCATGTCTAATGAGGAGGTGGCGAGTCAGGATCGGCAACTTCATCCTTGCGAAACAGACTCAGAAAACACTATTTATTAGTAAATAATTCAAATATCGCCTTCCTCTTTTCCCCTGATACATTTATGGTAATTACTTTCGCCCATGCTTTGCGGCAAGCTTAAGCCTATATGCATTCATATGAATGCAGAACTCTACAGCTGCGCTGCTGCGGGACAATAAACACTGTTGAGCCGTTCTTGACATTCGCGGTAGCATGGTCTTGTGTTGTTTCCGTCAGCACAGCAATTTTTTTCAACACTTATTGATGGATGTCTAAAATATAAAATTAAGGAGAAGCCAAAAACATGTCCGAGGCCCGGCCCGTGTCTGAACTATGACGTGAAAATTGTCCTGAAGCCCAGCCCGAGGTGGGTAAAAAAGTCGGGGTGAAATGCAGGGCTCTAGACCAGCCTAAAAGTTTGACTTTTAAAACTTTTTGTCATCCTAACAACAAACAGCTTTACTCATTCTTATACACAGAGTCTTATACTGTTTATCAGCTATGATTATTTTAGTCTTTCAAAGGACAAAATGGGTGGAAAAAAACAGTAATAAGACATAGACATAAACGACATAAAATGCAGGCCAGGAGCGAGGCCCTCTAGAGGCGTGAGGCCCAGTGCGGTCGCACACTTGGCACAGCCCTTGCGACGGTACTGACAGTGAGGCACTTCTGTACTACAGCGGAATAATATCTTTAATGCCCTTGGAATTATTATCTCTTTCATCTTTTCATCTTTACTCTTAACTCAGCATTGAAAACATGGTGTTTAAAATCAATAACCTACAAGACTGTATATTGAATGTAAGTTAGAAGATTAATTGTAAAATATATTGTATAATGATACTAATAATAACAAGGTAAAAGGTGGAGATTTTACAAAGTTTAAGAGCAAAGTAGCTAATTAAACAGCACAGTAAGTCAAGATGTATGGTAAAAAGTGTTGTGAGGGTGCTTCAGAAATGTTTTCCACAGCACCTGTGGAATCACTTGGATTTTCCCAGCTGTAACACGTCAGACTCAAAGTTAATCATCATCCGAAAAACTGCAGTGCTCTCAGAAACTGAGCAGCTCTCCTGTTCCATTTAACTTATAGCCAGTTTGAATTCACATTTGAAATGTTACAGAAAGGCTTTTATCTGGTTTGGCTTCTGTTATTATTTGGGTTGAGCAGCAGTGGAGCGCTGAAGGACCCTCATCCAGAGCTTTCTGATCAGGAGTTTTTCTGGGGAGCCGATCAGTATGACTTTTCCATCATGCTGCGTGCTGGAGACCTCCAGTGCTACTGGCACTTTGCTCACTTCGGCGAGCGCTTCTACTTAAACTTCATGGTAAGACATTGATAAGAGATTATTCTACATGTAAATATAGGTATGGTCTTGAATCCTTTGAATGTTAAAGTTCACTCTGTGTTTGTTCAGGTGCAGCTGGTGACTGGTGTGGCTCTGGACAGACATCTCTCTGTGACTGTTAATGCCCCGAGCGGTTTAATAGTCGGCACAGTTGATGATGCAAGTGGTCAGATTGCCTTCAGTGTTCAGGAGACTGGTAAGTCATAAGAGTTTTAGTATATCTGCTGCTACTTTATGAACAGATTAAAAAAAAAAAAAAATTAATTCAAAGTCGGTTTCACATGTAACATTCATGTTGTTCTGAATTTATATACTGTTATTTAAAACATTAAAGGAAAAATATACAAAATTAATTATCATCAAAGTGCCATAATCATATTCAAGCTTTAAAAGAATTAATGAAAAAAATCTTTATGTGTGCAGGTTTTTATCAGATGTGCTTCAGTAATTTCCACAATCGCTTCGGGAGCATGCAGGTTTTCTTGAACTTCGGTGTGTATTACGAGGGACAAAAGGACATCGAGAAACAAAAGGAAGAAGAGAAGAAAAAGAAAGAAGAGGACATGAAACAGATAAATAGTACATTGTCCTTCATTGAGGTAATAAACAACTGCATCTAGCAGCAACAAGCACATCCTTACTGAAATGTTACTTCTTTTTAATTCCTCCTCACCCCTATATATACATACATAAATAAATATATATATATATATAAATTATATATATATATATATATATATATATATATATATATATATATATATATATATATATATATATGAATAAAAGAATTGTTTAAGAACTGGTACAACACCTTACAAAAGCAGAATAATACATAACATGATACATATAATTGTCAGGATTATGGACTGTCTGTGTTGTGTTTTTGCTCCCCATGTGCTCTGTGACCTAGTTTGCCCGTATGTCTAATTGTTGATTGCTCCCAGGTGTGTCTTGTCAGGTCTAGCTCGTTATCCCATGTATTTAAGTCCCAGTCTGTGCGTTCCATGTTTGTCGGGTCTTGAACTTCTCTTTGTAGGTTACTACGTGTGTCCAGCCAGTTCTATGTTCCCCTGAATGTGGTAATTAAAGACTGTTATTCGTGAGTTTCCCTTGTCTCCTCGTTCCTCACAGTAGTGCAACCATGTCAGAAGACCCGACCGGAACAGTTTAATCTGTGTGTTCCCTCCATTTTTTCCGCCCAGTGTTTTTTTTGCCCCGTTGTGCCCTATGGATCCTCTCTTCTGTCCCAAATACCTCCACCTCCTGCTGGATCGGGGGACCGATCTCTCGAGGACCATATCTCAGTCTCTCTGTTCCTGATGTTAGCTAACACCACCAGCTACCCGGAGGATGTGCTCTGCACATTCTATGATGCTAGTTTGAACACTGCGTGCAGAGCGCCGTCGTCCGAAGATGGTCCTCGAGAGGGCTTCGCCACTTTCATGCAGTGGACTGTGGTGAGAAATAGATCGCCTTTCACCATTTGTCCCGAGGATGATCTCACCTTCTGACCCAGAGCCCAACCCACTATCTCCCAGAGGCTCACAAATGCCCGCCCTCCCACCCGCTCCTGCCTCCTCCACCGCTGTCGTCTGGCAGCCCCTCTGCTCACCCTTAGCCCACCATCTGTGTGGTGCGAGCTTCGTGGGACTGCCATCCTCCAGTGTCGCCGTGGCTGGAGTATCCTTTGACTCTGCCTCCAGCCTCTAAGCTCTGTACTCCACCTCGGCGCGTGGACCCTTCGGCTCCACCATGGCTCCTAGCTCACTCCTCTACGCCATGGCCCATCAGTCCACTGGCTCCACCGGGCTCCCTCGTCCCTCCGGCTCTGCCTTGGTCTGGCGTCGACCATCCTGCGCCTTGGGACTCCACTCCTCCGACTGCACCTTGTCCCTTCGTCTCTCCAGATCCATCAGGCTCCTTCATCACTTTGGCTCCTCCTCAGTCCTCTGTCACTCTGGCTCCACCTCAGCCTTCTGGATCCCCACCTCTGCCTCGGTCGCCGGCGCCATCTGCTCCGCCTTGGCCCTCTGGATCCTCCACTTCACCTTGGCTCATCGGCTCTCCGTCTCCACCTCGGGCTACTCCTCCACTCGCTCAGCAGCAGTCAGTTGGTCCCCTTGAGTCGTCAGCCCTTCTTCCACCATGGCTCCTCCCACAGTCGGCTCCACCGGGGGTTGCCATCATGGCTGTGGCCTGGATCCAGCTGGACTCCTCCTGCTCCAAGTCCCTCCTGTCTCCTCCCTGGCTCATCCCTCCATTGTCGCCTCCCCGAGCCTCGTTCCAGGTTCCCACCCGCGTTTTTGCTCCCCATGTGCTCTGTGACCTAGTTTGCCCATATATCTAATTGTTGATTGCTCCCAGGTTTGTCTCGTCAGGTCTAGTTCGTTATCCCATGTATTTAAGTCCCAGTCTATGCGTTCCGTGTTTGTCTGGTCTTGAATGTCTCCATGTAGGTTACTACAGGTATGTGTGTCTCCAGCCAGTTCTATGTTCCCCTGAATGTGATAATTAAAGACTGTGTAATTCATGAGTATCCCTTTGTCTCCTCGTTCCTGGCTCCTCAGAGTAGTGCAACCATGACAATAATAAGTATTTAAAAGCTTTACTAAAAAGCTGTATTTTGAGCAACATAATTAGTAATAGGCTATATATAGTTATTCATTTATTTCTTTATTAAAAATTTAATAGAACTGGTTATGTTTTGACAGAAAACACTTAAAAAACTTTTTTTTTCCATGCATGTATGTCAGTTGTTTGGTAAAATAAAACGATATATATATATATTTCCACACTTGAATAAAATTACATTTTGAGCAATTTATTTCATTTTGACATACCAAGTTAAATTCCATTCACATTTCTCAAATCTTCATGTAGGAAAGCAACAGCAGGCTGCAGAGGTTTGTCTTCCACATGTGGCGTCATTATAACTACGAGCGAATGAGACGCGGTGCTGATTTCTACCTGCTTCAGTCCAACTCCACTTATGTGAACAGCTGGTCTGCTGTGCAGAGTCTGGTCATCATCACCGCTGGATACCTGCAGCTCTACTGCCTCAAGAGACTCTTCAACACCAAACCAGCAGAGGGAGACAAGCCCCGCTGTTAACATCAACACCAAACCTGTCTCTTTCTTCATAATACAGCCATACAGGGGTCTTTTGAACACTTTTATGAACCAAGAATGAATTTAAATTAAAAGCAAATTATTTCAGCCTTTTATTTGGTTATTTGAATATCATATTAAAACTGACTTCCTCATGATTTTTTTTTTCTTGCTTTTCAAATGCTTCTTTAAAAATGAAAAGTGAAAGTGACTTTTGGGAAGACTTTCAATGTTAAAATATAAAATTAATTTACATTTTACATTTAATCATTTAGCAGACGCTTTTATCCAAAGTGACTTACAAATGAGAACAATAGAAGCAATCACGCAGAAGGAGATGTTATGCAGAACTCATTTAGTGTAATTCTGGATTGAAAGGACACGAGGACTCTGGCTGCTGTTTCACTGCATGCTGTAAGTATCGTCAGATTTCATTGGATTGTTTAATGGTGGAACATTTTGAATGATGAATTAAATACATCAATGGTGAAGCTATGAGTGTGTAACACATTAAAGATCCAGAAAGACTCATAAATCAGTACAAGACTTAAACATATTTTAAGTAAATGATACTGTTATAAGAAATAACCTCCATCAGCAGCTGCAGTGTCTCTCAGCTGTATCAGTGCAGTCACTGTGACTCTGACTGACGGAGGTTTTTGTACGACTTTTTATCACTGTGTGAACACCCAGCTACTACTGATCTGATGTAGACTCATACAGTAATAATCTCCTGTATCTTCAGTCTGGACTCCACTGATGGTCAGAGAGAAATCAGTGCCAGATCCACTGCCACTGAATCTAGATGGAGTTCCTGACTGGAGGCTGCTTGTGTAATAAATGAGGAGTTTAGGAGCTTCTCCAGGTTTCTGCTGATACCAAGACACACAGTTACTACAGCCAGAAAGTGTCTGACTGGTTTTACAGCTGATAGTAACAGTTTCTCCTTGACTGATTGATTTTATCGCTGGATTCTGAGTCACTGTCATTTGTCCCCAGATCTCTGAAATAAGACATTTTAATTGTTTAGTGAACATTTTGATAAAATATTATTATTATAATATATCATACCAGTCCCACAGTATATGAAAAGTTTTAGTATAGTTTGTGATTTATTATAAAATATTTACCCTGAATGCAGAGAGTCAGAGTCCAGATGAGGATGATGATGTTGTTCATTGTTGTTGTTGTGTCTTGTGTGATGATGAAGATTGTGTTCTGTTCTGCTCTCAGTCATGAAGTGTTAAACTCACAGCACTATAAACACTCTCATGCAAAGTGTCTCTGTATGTAAATGCTCTTCATACACATACACGTAAACCAGTTTGACACAAGACTAAAAACTGAGGTGATATTCCTATTTATCTCTTATAATAAATAATTTTGTGTGTTAGTCTCATAAAATGATTGCACTCTTGTGTTTGGCTGTCAATGTTTCAGTATTCTTTTGTGAATTTAAGAGTTAAATGTTCATATTTTGAGGTGTTTAATGATGGTCTGGTGGTTTTCTTCGGAGATTTATTAGATTCATATTAATTTAATCGATATTTACAGAAGTCAAAATAAAAGCACAGATGGGTGAAGATTAAAAACTTTACAGCTGTTTCAACTATACTGGAAATTATTTAATCAAAACTCAGCAATAATACAATATTTTATCTTTATGTCTTTGACTCATTTTTATCTTTTTGAATTTGAAAAGGTTCCAAGCTTCATTTTTTAAAATGCATGTACAATCAGATCCTAAATGATGTAGGATTCATCCTAAAAGTGAGGAGCAAATTGGGTTTTTTAAAGACATAAAATTATGTGAAAATATTTGTATCTGTACAAAAGAGCATTAATACAAACCTTTGTACACATATACACCATCAAAATAATTCAACATTGTTTATAAAATTGTAAAGATATAAAAAAGGTAAAAATAGACAATCACAATATTCATTAATATTATGCTTTATGAAAATTATATCACAGGTATTAATGATTTCTTGAATATGAACACATTTGGATTTTCTTGTTCATGGTGTGCATTTTTTTTTTCTTTTTTTTTTTTATAAATCACTTATAGAGAATCTCAGAAAGTTATATGCACGTTATTATAAATGAGGCCCCAGAACTCAAGCTCATATTTTATAATCAAATGTCACTCAGTGAACCATGAAAACACCTGCAGATGAAGGAAATTATGAAACTATTCTGTGTAGTCAGATTCTGAAGCTCAAACACTGAAACAGATCACTATTGGTTCTTTGTGTGTTGACTCTGTGTAGTTTTACTGTATAATGAAGCTCCTGTGAGGACGCTGAACATCTGCTGATGGAGCTGCTCTTTTCTGAGAGGAACACAATCACTCAAATATGAGTTTGACTGTTTGACTCTTTATTCTCTGAAATGAGTCTAATGGAGACTAATGGAGAGATGAGGTTTGTTCACACTGAGACTCTCAGCAGTCATACTGATCTTCTGAATGATTGAATCAACTGTTGATCTGTGGATGATTCATCATGAAAATCAGATGAGAGAATCAGATGAGCCAGACAATAAGTTACTGGTGAGACTTGATCATGAGTCAGTGAGTCTGTTATAATAATGTTCTTGTTCAGGACTGATGTAAACTTACTCTGAATCCATAAAGACAAGGGAAATCTTGGAAAAGTGTTTATATTGTGATGGCAAGTTTTGCATGAACAAGCACCACACATTTATTTTTCTTCTAGACCAGTGCTTCTCAAACCTGTCCTGGAGGACCCCCTGCCCTGCACATTTTGTATGTCTCCCTAATCAGACACTTCCAATTTAGTTCATGCAGTCTCTACTAACGAGCTGATGAGTGGAATCAGGTGTGTTAGATAAGGGAGACATACAAAAAGTGCAGGACAGTGGGGCCTCCAGGACAGGTTTGGGAAGCACTGTTCTAGACAATGTGAAATCTATTAAGTGATATACAGTACAATGTTATTATATTTCCTTGGTATTGACACACATTTGTCACTTATATCTCCAACACCAGACGTCACACTCACCTGAACTCTGATGTGATTCTTCTCAGGTGTTTATTCTAATTAGACTGGCCTATTTAAACCCTGACTGTTTCAGTGTGGACTGTTGCTTGTTTCACACTCTACACTCTTGGTTTTATGTTTCTGGATTTTGTAATCTTTGGTTTCTGATCTTAATCAGCTCCTGCATGCTGTTTGCTTCTCTGCCTGGTTGCCATGTTTTTGACCGTCGCCTGGTTTTGACTATTCTCTCCTTGTTTCTACTAATAAATCTCTGCTTTCACAACTTTATCATATAAATAAATAGTCTCTGAAATGTTTGATATGCTGTCACTGTGTTGTTTGTGATCATCTCATCAGCAGCTGCAGTGTCTCTCAGCTGTATCAGTGCAGTCACTGTGACTCTGACTGACGGAGGTTTTTGTACGACTCTTTATCACTGTGTGAACACATATTTACTGTTGATCCAGTGTACACTCTGACAGTAATAATCTCCTGTATCTTCAGTCTGGACTCCACTGATGGTCAGAGTGAAATCAGTTCTGGATCCGCTGCCACTGAATCTAGATGGAGTGTTTGACTCTCTTCGATTTGCAGATTGAATCAAGAGTTTAGGAGCTTCTCCAGGTTTCTGCTGATACCAGGCCATACAAGTATATGAACCTGGACAGCCATCATACACTGCTGTGTTTGTTTTACAGTTTATAGTGACTGATTCACCAATCTGAACTGTTCTTACAGAGGGAGTCTGAGTCACAGTCACCTGTCCACTGAAACCTGTTAGAAAAGTAGCAGAAGTTTAAAAACAGGATCTATATGTATTGTAAATGTCAATGTTCATAATATCATAACTACAGTATGTCAGCTTAACATTAACATGAAAACCTTACCTTGTATACATATACAGAGAGTCCAGATGAGGATGACGATGTTGTTCATTGTTGTTGTTGTGTCTTGTGTGATGATGAAGATTGTGTTCTGTTCTGCTCTCAGTCATGAAGTGTTAAACTCACAGCACTATAAACACTCTCAGAGCACTGAAGCATGTGCTGACGATGCAAAGAAGTGGGCAGGATTCACAACAGCTTTATTTTAAGGAGATGCTTTTACAACTGTTACATGTACTTACTCTAACAACAGCAGCAGCAACAACAACAACAACAACAACAACAACAACAACAACAACAACAACAACAACAACAACAGTAAATTATGCATCATTTCGAGTAATTAAACCAACACCCCAACCAAATCCTTACAGTAAGTATATAGTAATTAATATTACTCAGTATGTATTTATGTAATTACACTTCAACAACATCACCTTTAAATAAAGTATAGCATATAAAAATAATAACTTTACACTGAATGCATGACACACTTTTTAGAATCACCCTCTTCAGAAATATTTCTCACCCATGATTCATTTATTATATTTATATTATATCATATGATATTCACGAGGGAGGACCACCATTATGTAGAATGAAGCAGCTATTTCTAAACCTCTGATTTAAGTCTTCATCTCATTACTGTACTTTACACCATTTTTGCTGCGAGTGAGGTGTTTTGCAAGTGAAGAGTGAGAGTAAGAAGAAAACAACACTTTATGAAACATTATAAGCAAGATGAATTACACGTTGACACAATGATAAATTGATTTCAACTTAATAAACTTAAAACAAGATTGCACAGTTAATATAGATTAATGTCAAATATCAATATTAATTAAGTGGTGAGTCAGTGTCATGTTGCCTTGTGAGACAGAAAAATACATTTTTACATTTAAAAAAAAAGAGAGGTGTTTCTGCTCTCAGTGTGTTGAAGTGTTCCTCTCTCATCTTTATAGTTCTTTTGTTGGCCGATTGATTATTTTTGTTAAATGCAACTATTTTTTTCCTTTTGTATTTTTCTAGTTTTTGTATCTTTGTTTTGCTGTTTTCTTTCTTGCAAACTGTTAAAACCAACTGTTTCTATTGTGCATCATCTTAACTTTTTTGATGAACTTATTCATGGTTATTTTTGAGGGCAAATAGGCCTTGCCCATTTCTTTTGCAGTTTTGTTAATTCTTATTGTGTTTGGGTTTTGTCATTTAGTTTAAATCAACATGAGGGCAGTTCAGTGTCATGTTTAATAATTCTGTGTGCATTTTAGTGACTCTTTACTGAGATTGCTCTGTTTTTGTGTCACAGGATCTGGATGCCAAAGGCAGGGAGGCCGGCTCTATTCCCTTCTAGTGGTGGTGGTGTGTTATTCACAGTGTGCTGTGTCCATCGGTGGAAAGTGGTGTGTGTGTGTGTGTTTGTTAGCACTGGTGAAAGGAATGATTTCTCTGCTACAGGCAGATAAAATCTCTGACAGCCTGACCCTGCTGGTAAGCCCCAGTTAGCTGGTGTTCCTGTGACATTCGTAGAGCTAAACTCTTTATGATGGGCTGTGCTTTGGCTGAGGCCTGATATGTTTTAATGATTGTTTTAAAGCGACTGTGATTTAATAAAGTAAATTGTTTTGTATTGTTATCCATGTCTCTCAGCGTCTATTTGGTGAACGAACTTGCGTGTCCTTTAGAGGCACTAATTTCTCTGGGTGGAATTTCCAGAGTGGCGTAGTTTGGCAAAATTATCCTTTACATGCACCTGTGGGTTGCCACATATAGTTCAAAATCAAATACATTAACATATTTACTGACATAGATTGATGTAAAATTGTAATTAAAGTATATTTGGAGTACTTGTGCACAATGCACATTTTTCTGTTCCTGAACTTGCAATGGTTCACCTTTAGCACAATCAAATATACTTCAGTTTATCTTTAGTTGGATTTCAGCAAAACTTCCACACAATTAACATGCATTAAGTACAAAATTAGTTCCAATTAAGCAGACTTTAAGTATATTAGATTAGTATGCTAATAGTACAGTTGCAGGGAATACAGTATATCTGTAAAATACTTAGCATGAAATCAATGTGTTTAAAACATTTTAGTATGTTTATTTTTCACTAGGGAAATTTTCAGTGTGAAAATCCATTAAGTGATATGTGATTATATTACATTTGCTTAATATATCTTATGAATAAACTTTGAAACATTTGATACGCTGTGTCCTTGTGTTGTTTGTGATCCTCTCATCAGCAGCTGCAGTGTCTCTCAGCTGTATCAGTGCAGTCACTGTGACTCTGACTGACGGAGGTTTTTGTACGACTCTTTATCACTGTGTGAACACCCAGCTACTACTGATAGAGTGTAAACTCTGACAGTAATAATCTCCTGTATCTTCAGTCTGGACTCCACTGATGGTGAGAGTGAAATCTTTTCCGTTGCTAGTTCCACTGCCACTGAATCTAGATGGAGTTCCTGACTGGAGGGTGTTTATGTAATAAATGAGGAGTTTAGGAGCTTCTCCAGGTTTCTGCTGATACCAGGCTAAGTCACTGTTGTATATCCCTACATCTATGTTACACTCTATTGTAGCTGTTTGACCCTGTTGGACAGTTTTAACTTTATTCTGAATAAAAAATAAACCCATTTATGCTGAAGCAAAAAAAATAAAAAATAAAGTCAGTTAGTGTCTGAAACTATATCACATTTTTACAAGAACAGCAACACCAGTGTCAAATTGTTTGTATCCTACCTTGAATAAAAGCTGCAATGGTCCAGATGAGGATGATGATGTTGTTCATTGTTATTGTTGTGTCTTGTGTGATGATGAAGATTGTGTTCTGTTCTGCTCTCAGTCATGAAGTGTTAAACTCACAGCACTATAAACACCCTCAGAGCACTGAAGCATGTGCTGACGATGCAAAGAAGTGGGCAGGATTTACAATGTTGAAACGTTATTCGACAAACAAATTTGCTCGGTTAGTGTGGTTCATTTTAAGTGTGAAAGCTGCTATCCAAACTTTGGTGCACTTCAAACAAACAGACAAAGACTCACCTTTCCAGGACATGCTGTCATGCTATCATGCGGCAGTGAACCAACCTCCATATCCTGTGAGTTCTCCGGCAGACTCATGCATAAACACCAACAACAAACAATAGTTTTCTCCTCCATTGTTCTAACGAGTCACTTTTAAAGCACGTTGATTTAGTCCAGGTGCAGCACCATTATAGCCGATCACCTGCAGACAGCCAGTCACCTGTAACTTGGGAACAAACACAGGAACTATGTTGCCTGTTACAGTTCAGTACTAGAGTCTGAACCGTCGTCTCCTTGCAGAAGATATCTGTGTGCAAGAGTGTTTTGACAACAGCCTTTACCTGTTTTCTGAGCTATTTATTAGTTATAAGCTTGCAAAAGTACTACCATATGAACACACATGCAATGAGCACATTTAGCCCAGCACAGCACTGTTTTTGATATTCACTAATTATATATAATGTTGTAACATGTCTTTACAATTTCTATTTTTTTATTATTATTATTATTTCTTTCTTTTTATTATTTTTATTCATTCATTCATTTATTTATTCATTATTATTATTATTATTATTATTATTATTATTATTATTCTTATCCTAACTCTGAGTTTGGGCCTAAATTCAGAGCTCGGAGCCCTCCCCTCGGACAGCACGCCAAATATGCATAGCCTTTACTCTGTTTATTATATGTAAGTGTGAACTCGTGAAACTGGTTATGACTAGTCTTAAAAAAAAATGAGATTACTAACTTAAAACACCAGGACTAAATGTATCATTTTCTTTTTTTGGTCCTGACCAAAAGAGCCAAGAGAACCAAACTACAAGTATGAACACACAATCAGAAGTTCATTGTGAATGTAGAAGCGTGCTGGAAGTTCTTTCAAGCCATGTATCATGTAGAGGTTTAATTCATTATTAAGATCAACTGTAATAATAAGAGTAAATAATCTACAAATACAACTGATAGAAAATATCTCCAGGATGCTGGGAATTTACAAACATAGAAAAGCAACAAATTCTCTATTATTTATATTCTCTATTATATATTATTTAAGTTCCCTGGAGGATTCTACTAGTGATGAAGAGGTGTTTATTATTATTTTTGTATTATTGTCATTTTATTTTTTGTTAGTTTTTATTAGTTTTTGTTTTATTTTTTGCTTTGTGTTGTTTCATTTTGTTTTGTTGTGGGAAACTGCTTTGTTTGCTATTTATTGAAATTAAACAGTTTTCAGTCTACAAAAGCATCTACAAACATACAAGAATTTGCAAACTGCATTGCAATGCAAAACAACATGATACAAATGCCTAGGAACAGGCTAAAACATACAAACACTTATTCAACTACATACAGAACTATACTTCCAATGCCTAGCAACATGCCAGACAAACCTAGCATGCATCTGAAGACCACTGAGGACCACTTCTAGTCTTCACCTGCGGTCTCTTGTGGTTTAGTGGATAGATAGATAGATAGATAGATAGATAGATAGATAGATAGATAGATAGATAGATAGATAGATAGATAGATAGATAGATAGATAGATAGATAAAAGCATGCCTACTGTGACATTTTTGCAAAATTTCATTATGAGTCTTTTTGCATGTATCACGGCAGTTCCAGTGAAAGTGAAATGTCAACTGAGTGTTGAAAAAGTGTGTTCAGTTTTCTCAGAAACAACAGTATGAGCAAAAGCAAACATGAGATAAAAAGATGCAACCACATCATTTTGTCTTCCAAATCTTATTTGGTTTGTTTAATCAGTGTAAAAGGTTATGTAATGAGGCCTGACTGGTCTAGATTTTTAATGGTCTGTCTCACCTTTTCTGATTTTGTTTGACAATAAAACTTTCTAGCCTAAAGTTGTTATACATTCAGACAAGCTTTTGTCAAGCCAACATCAACTTTTTTCACAATAAACTTCATCTATTTATTTTGTGTTATAAGTGTTTTGTTCACTGATCAGTGTTGTGTGTGATTGTGTTGTAGAGCAGCTGCAGTGTCTCTCAGCTGTATCAGTGCAGTCACTGTGACTCTGACTGACGGAGGTTTTTGTACGACTCTTTATCACTGTGTGAACACATCTTTAACTCTGACGTGCTGGTAACTCATACAGTAATAATCTCCTGTATCTTCAGTCTGGACTCCACTGATGGTCAGAGAGAAATCAGTTCCATGATCAGCTCCATTTCCACTGAATCTTGATGGAGTTCCTGACTGAAGGGTTTTGATGCTGTGAACTAAAAGTTTAGGAGTTTCTCCAGGTTTCTGTAGGTACCAGGAGAAACAATTCTTACACCAACCGTTTGACAGGTCTCCAATAGCGCTGCTGGTTTTACAGGTCAGAGTGACTGTTTGTCCGTTCTGAACATGTTTCTCTGCTGGAGTCTGAATTACAGTCACCTGTCCTGTAGAGTCTGAAGAACAATTAAAACACATGAAACTTCTAAACTGAAAAAAGATGTTGTTATAGAAAATTGCAATTAAAGTAAGAAGCTATTTAAATAAATCTATGCCTTACCTTGAAAATGCATTCCTAAGATCAAGAGAAAGATGAATGTCATTGTAGTTGTTGTGTCTGTTATTATGATAAACAGTGTCAGTCATGAAGTGTTAAACTCACAGCTCTATAAACACTCTCAGAGCACTGAAGCATGTGCTGACGATGCAAAGTGACTCTCGCTATTTAAATCATTCACCTGAAGACTGTAGTTCACTCTCAAAGACCTTTAAAAGACCATTTCTCACGCCACAGTGTTTCATCTTCAGTCTTTACTGAGACACTGCAGATAACTGAATGTGTCGTCATGTTACAGTCTATAACTAAATTAAACTGACAGATTTATGAGTGATGGCATCAAATTAGTCACTGAAGGTGATGTGAATTTTAATTTACTGATTATAAAAAATAAGAGGGAGATGTTTAAATTGATGAGTTTCATGAAGTCAGTAAAGCTTCTTGAATGATGATAAAAACAGCTCGATCCAGTATGGACAAAAATGGCAGGCTGTATTCTTCAATGCGTTTAAGGTCTTTCTGTCACTGCTTGTCATTTATATTCCAATTTAGATTTCACAATTTTAAACATTCCTGAAACTTAAGCTGTCTTAATATTATGCTTTGCTGTATCTATGAATATGTACTGGCACTCCATCCTTTATTTTTATCTGTATGAACACAATCTAAAGTGATATGTTGAAGATAACTGATCATCAGCTATATTTGCTAAATGCTCATGTCTGCTGAAGTATGCTGCTGATGTATACTGTATATAAGCTTTGACAACATTTACTCACAACTTTCACCTAAATATTAAATCACAAACAAAATAATGGCTGAGCAGACGAGGAGGGTTGTAATTCAAACTTAGGTCCCACTCATAGATAAGTGGCCTTATGCACTTATTTATATTAATCATTTGATATAATGCACTTATTGTGTACATAGATGTTTTACTTTGTACTTATATTTTTAAAATACCTGAGTGTAACTGAATCTGTAATTCATTTATGTCATTACTTTTATAATTACACTGTTGACCCATGCATTACACCGTAACCCACACTTAAAGGGTTAGTTCACCCAAAAATGTAAATTATCCCATGATTTACTCACCCTCAAGGTATTCTATGTGTATATGACTTTCTTCTTTCAGATGAATACATTAGGAGTTATATTTAAAAATGTCCTGGGTCTTTCAAGCTTTATAATGGCAGTGAATGGGGGGGGGGTCAAGATTTTGAAGCCCCAAAAAAGTACAACCCAGTCTCATAAAACACCCTTCATGAATTAGAAGTGCAAAATGAGGATTTGTAAAGTAAAATGTTGAAGATTTTGATATAATCCAAAAGAAGACTGGTTTTCTGTTGCTCCTGTAAACAAACCTTGGTTCTTGCGACGCTAACATATTCTCACCAGAGCTTACGCTACGCCTGTGTCCTGCTTTCTATTGTGAACGTGCCTTACGTACAACAGTTAGTGGAAGCCTAGAGATAACTGTTTATGAAGTTTTAAATTTGGAAATTTTTCTTACAAAAATGCATTAATTTTACTGTCTGATTTTGTCTTTACGTCCAATGTAAAGATATTTAACATTCAGGCAAGCTTTTTAATTTAAGGTGTCATTGTTACAGTAATTATACATTTAAGTACTGAATAATATTAATTAACTACATGTACTGTACTTACTATATGGTTAGGATTAGGGTTTATCTTAGGGTTACTTGCATGTAATTATGCATAATTTATTATTATAATATTAATTGCATGTAACGTGTAACAAGAACACCTTAAAATTAAGTGTTACCACTTTTTTTCACAATAAACTTCATCATCTATTTATTTTTTGTTATTAGTTTTTGTTCACTGATCAGTGTTGTGTGTGATTGTGTTGTAGAGCAGCTGCAGTGTCTCTCAGCTGTATCAGTGCAGTCACTGTGACTCTGACTGATGGAGGTTTTTGTACGAATCTTTATCACTGTGTGAACACCCAGTTATTATTAATGTAGTTTACAGCCAGACAATAATAATCTCCTGTATCTTCAGGCTGGACTCCACTGATGGTCAGAGGGAAATCAGTTCCATGATCAGCTCCATTTCCACTGAATCTTGATGGAGTTCCAGTGTAAAGGGGTTTTGATGCTGTGAACTAAAAGTTTAGGAGATTCTCCAGGTTTCTGTAGGTACCAGGAGAAACAGTTCTTGCAGTGACCATCTAACTGACGTCCAATAGCGCTGCTGGTTTTACAGGTCAGAGTGACTGTTTGTCCATTCTGAACATGTTTCTCTGTTGGAGTCTGAATTACAGTCACCTGTCCTGCAGAGTCTGAAGAACAATTAAAACACATGAAATATTTGAACTGGGAAAAAAAAAGCTTTTTACAGAAAATCACAAAGAGGCTAATAAAATAGAATGATGCCTTACCTTGAAAATGCATTCCTAAGATCAAGAGAAAGATGAATGTTATTGTAGTTGTTGTGTCTGTTATTATGATAAACAGTATCAGTCATGAAGTGTTAAACTCACAGCTCTATAAACACTCTCAGAGCACTGAAGCATGTGCTGACGATGCAAAGTGACTCTCACTATTTAAATCATTCACCTGAAGACTGTAGTTCACTCTCAAAGACCTTTAAAAGACCATTTCTCACGCCACAGTGTTTCATCTTCAGTCTTTACTGAGACACTGCAGATAACTGAATGTCATCATTTTACAATCTATAACTAAATTAAACTGACAGATTTATGAGAAACGAATTCATCACTAATAGTGACTATAATATTAAAATTTAATTTTAAATTCAAAGTAAAATAAGAGGGAGATGTTTAAACTGACAAGTTTAATAAGGTCAATAAATCTCCTCTGCACTTGATAAATGATCATAAAAACAACCAGCATGGACAAAAATGGCTATATTCTTCAATACATTTAAACAACCCAAATTGTTCTGAGTACTGAACTCCCTGTCAGGTGCTGCAAGAGTGCTCCCGGTGGAGCAAATATGTTTCTCTTTCAACTACCAGTGAGGTTTACTCATCTGATGCAGTGAGTATTGAATTCCTGTCAGATGCTGCGAGAGCCTCCCGGTCGAGCAAACCTTGCCTTTTCCGTTCAACTACCAGCGAAGCTTACCAGTCTGATGCCATAAGTATTAAACTCATGTCAGATGATGCAAGAGCTTTCCCGGTTGAGTGAATGTTTTATTTCAACTAACAGTGTTGCTTAACCGTCCGTGCAGTGAGTATTGAACTCCCGTTAGACGTCGACGAGAGCCTCCCGGCCACACAATTTACCTCTCTGTCTTATGTCAGCGAGGCTTACCCATTCGATGCAGTTAGTATTGAACCCTCTTTTCGCATCGGGGCAGCAACATCAGCAGCCCAAAAAGGCCTCTCCAAACAGCATCAGAGTTATCAGTTTCATATTAAAGAAGCCCACCAAACCCTCATCGGTCATCAAACCCAAAAAACCCGCTACACTGTCTGGCCAAATACTGCCCATACAACATTACCTTTCCGTCTTATGTTTGGAGAGGCCTCTCTTCCGGCCTGCCAACCAGCTGACTTACCAAATATCAGCCCCCGCCAGATTACAATGCTATTTGGGGGGGAGGGGGGGGGATTGGTTCCTTAGTCTGCCGGCTGTCCTTTTGCTATTGCCTTTTGGGGGGTACTCTAGGTTCGGGCAATTCCCGAGCTCGGAGCCCTTCCCCAGACAGCATGCCAAATATGCATTATAATACTTAAGCTAATTATATGTAAGCATGAACTTGTGAAATTATGTTTTATTAACAAGGTTTGGGGAGGAGCACATCAGATACTAAGCCTAATTAGCACAGGTGGAGTGCACTTAAGTTAATCAACACTATAGTATAAATACAGCTAACTTACCTCTATCCACTGACGTTTTATCAGCATCCCCCCTCCACCCCATCTCCTCCACTTAGAGTTCATATTACTCTTATATGGGGGGGTACTCTAGGTTTGGGCCTTTCCCGAGCTCGGAGCCCTTCCCTGGACAGCATGCCAAATATACATTATAATACTAATTATATGTAGGAGTGAACTCGTGAACTATATGTTTATATGTGAAATTCTGGAGGGGAAGCCAGATGGCTTCATGTGGCGACGTAATGAAGTACGTCATTAATCAAACTATGTACTATAACATGTAAAACAGGAACATGAAAGGAATATTCTAAAAGCAACTCATGTAAACGCCATAATCTTAATATTGGCTTATTTAGAATAAGGTTAATAATTAGATTACTGATGTCTAGGTAAAAAATAGTCATGGTGTTTGTGATCCTCTCAGCAGCAGCTGCAGTGTCTCTCAGCTGTATCAGTGCAGTCACTGTGACTCTGACTGACAGAGGTTTTTGTACGACTCTTTATCACTGTGTGAACACACTTTTACTGCTGATGTAGTGGTAACTCTGACAGTAATAATCTCCTGTATCTTCAGTCTGGACTCCACTGATGGTGAGAGTGAAATCACTGTTAGATCCACTGCCACTGAATCTAGATGGAGTTCCAGTGTATTGGCTTGTTGCACAATATATGAGGAGTTTAAGAGCTTCTCCAGGTTTCTGTAAGTACCAGGCTAAAAAATCACTATTATACACACTACTGCTGGTTTTACAGTTTATTCTGACTTCTTGTCCTGGTTGAGCTGCTATTATTGAGTGAGTCTGAGTTACAGTGATCTGCCCTCTACACTCTGAAACAAAGGAAAACAGGACACAAATCACAATAATGTATATTTCACATTTTAAAATAGTTAATAAACATTCTGAAAGTTTTACTACAAACCTTGAGCAAACAGTGTGAGAGTTCAGATGAGGATGATGACGTTGTTCATTGTTGTTGTGTCTTGTATGATGATGAAGGTTGTGTTCTGTTCTGCTTTCAGTCATGAAGTGTTAAACTCACAGCACTATAAACACTCTCAGAGCACTGAAGCATGTGCTGACGATGCAGAGAAGTGGGCAGGATTCACAACAGCTCTGTGAAGTGACTCTCTATCATTTGCCTATAGATCATTATCGAATATGTTAACAAAGAAATTACTTATATAAAAAGTTTTTTTTTTTTTGGCAACTGTTTTCCAACTTTTAGATACAAACATTTGTAAGGGTGTATTGACAGAATCATCATTCTCCACACTGGTTGTCTTATGCAGGGCATACATTGTCCATTTTTTTGCATCTTAAATTGTATTTGTATGTTATTTTTATTGTTATATGCAGGGCAGGGACAAGCTTAACTGTACCACTTTTGTTTAACTCTTTAAGATGCATGTTGGCTACAAATGCAAACTATGTATTATATTATCAGGCCCGGTTCAAGAATGAATCATTCAGAGTGCTCTAGCTTTAATGCACATTTTCACATCTTTTTTTTAGTCCTGTCCATTGCTATGGTTATCACTATATCATTCATTGCTGTTCTGAGAGTAAATCTTGCATAAATATGCATACTTCATGCCTGAAATTCTTGCAGCATGTATGTGAAAAACAAAGTGTGCAAAAAGTGCTCCCTTAATATCACTAAAAAAAAAAACTGTCAGTGGTCTTCATTGCGATCTCACAAAATTCTATAATAATCACTGCACAATTAATTTATAATTTCCATAGTGTCCAGAGTGCAAACACAAAAAAGCACTGGATTGTTTGCCAGATCTGTTTCACAAATATGTTTTTATTACAGCTTTGTCTGAGGGTGCTCTTGATTGTTTTGAACACCCCTGTAGAACCAGGCCTGTATATAATATACATAAGTGCATATACAGGCCTGGAGTGGCCAGTGGAAGATTCAGGACACATAAATCGGTCCAGCAACAGTACCACTTTTACATTAATGAAGTCTCACACGGATGAGGAAAGCACAGGTATCTTGTTCATTTTTGGGGCAAATTGGTAGTAGTGATGAAGTGATGATTTGCAAGCGCAGCTCGTACCCCTGAAATCCCGTTGTTTGTGTGTGCACAGCTATTCATAGCATTTATAAAAATAATAAATCGAATATATAAATATAACGCACACAATAAAGTGAGCCACATGACTTCTCTCCTGTTTTATTCTCACATACACAAGATAAGCCTACCCTTCAGTAATGTGTCTGGATTTAAAAGTCATTAGTCATCAGCAGTAAAAGTCGTCAGTTTTTATCTGGAGAGTTGTATTAGTTTTGAAGACACTTTTGATGTACATCAGGGGGTTTCTCATGTTGACTATTGATGCTGAACTAAGAGTGGGCTGTGAGCATTATAAAGAAAATTTAATTTAGATTTAGAATAATAATGGGGTGACAACTTGTTGATATGAGTGCAGTATTTCCAAAAGAATGTTCAATAAATTGAAAAAATAATTGAAAAAATATAAGAAAATACATTATAAATGAAATCTCTCTCTTTCTTGCCAGCTTCACTGTGCTGTCGCAGTAGGTGTCTGTCTACTTTGCCTCTAAGTATAAACAAAACACTGGTGTAAAAGGGTTTGATGTTTTTACATTATTTGTACAATTATTGTTATCCTGTATATGTAGGGTTTAATGTAATTATTTAAGATACAATGTGTAACTTTCTGCCCTATAGCAGTTAAAATTAGCATGAGTCTTGTGGAAGAACATTGTGTCTAATTCACTATAACATAGATCATTTTGTATTCATACGCACAGGAGAACGTCTCGGTTATGTACTTAACCCTTGTTCCCTGATGGAGGGAATGGAGACGTTATGTCGAACGACATATGGGGTCTCACTTGGGAGGCCAATCATCTCTGAGTTTAAGAGAAAACACCAATGAAAATTGGCTAGTGGATTTCACATACCTGAGCCACTCCCCGTGCCTACGGGTATAAATAGGCGACAGGTGCATCCACTCTTCAGGTTTTATGCTGAGGAGCCGAGAACGTGTCCCAGCAACAGGCAAGGTTGTGGCATGGGGACACAATGTCTCTGTTCCCTCCATCAGGAAACGAGGATTACGTACGTAACCGAGACGTTCCCTATCTGTCGGTCACTACGAGTTATGTCGAATGACATATGGTGTCCTTTGGAAAATGCCACAACCCGAACACAGTCACAACCCTGTGGCGCTGCAATTGTCGACAAGCTGCGGCGTGTCACAAAAACTACACTTAAGGTCGTAACCTTCCCAAAGCCCCAGCACAAATTCACTGACCTAGGTACCGAAGGGTGAGTACATCACAGCTGGAGAAGGCCATGCTACTGTTCCGTCCACAAAAAGTTTTTGGAAGGGATTTCAACCTTCAGTGAAAGATTGACTTCAAATCTTTCCTATTTGTTCTTTCAGCTTGGCAGAACAATGGGGAAGCGAGCCTTAGGAAAAGGTCGCTACGGAGACCTCATCCTACCCATAGGGAGGTGACATGTGGTGATATTGATATGGACTGACCCAGGGGGGCAGTACTACATATGGAATGGGTCTCTGAGACAGGTTCTTCCTTATAGTAGGGATGGAACAGCTGCCAGAAGAGACTGACAGAGCGGGTCTGTCAAGGGAAGACATGGGTTTACCAAGAGGGAAACCTTACCATGGAAGAATACACATATGGGATTACCCATAGGGAATTAAGCCATATGGACACCTAGCCCAGTACAGGGGCTGACCAGGACTCCGGGCATGCTAACACCAGTACTGGGCCTGGCGCCAGACTGCTCCGCCAAGTCTGACTGCCGAGGGTGCTGGAGGATGCTCGACCAGGGTACGCCAACCGGGGAACTCTACTGGGAGGAGAAAGGCGCTCACATCCCTGTGTTAGGGGGAATGGCGCAGCAAGCATGACACCGAGCCAGTCCTTCCTGCCAATTACCTGTTTCTCAACACATGGGAAGAAACTGGCTCTACACAAAGGTTGTAAAACCTCGCAAAGGTGTTAGGTGTCGCCCAGCCCACAGCTCGACAGATGTCTGCCAGAGAGGTGCCGTGCGCCAGCGCATAGGAGGAGGCCACACTCCGTGGAGTGAGCCCTCACCCCCAGGGGGCACGCCTCGCATTGGGAATGGTACGTCAAAGTGATGGCATCCACTATCCAGTGGGCCAACCTCTGCTTGGAGACAGCCTTCCCTTTCTGCTGACCTCCAAAGAAGACCAGGAGCTGCTCAGAGCTTCTGAAGCTCTGGGTGCAGTCCCACGTATATGCAAAGCGCTGTTATGGGACACAGCAACGTCAAGGCTGGATCTGCCTCCTCCAGGGGCAGTGCTTGCAGGTTCATCACCTGGTCTCGGAAAGGGAGTGGTGGGAACCTTGGGCACGTATCCAGGCCGGGGTCTCAAGACAACGAGAGTAGGCCGGCCCGAACACAAGGCACTCTTCACTTACCGAAAATGCTTGGAGGTCCCTGACCCTCTTGATGGAAGTGAGCGCGATCAGGAGCACTGTCTAGACAGGAACTCCAGCTCGACTGAGTCAAGCGGCTCGAAGGGACCCCTCTGAAGTTCAACCAGAACAATAGAGAGGTCCCAGGAGGGTATCAGGGGTGTCCTAGGAGGATTTAACCTTCTGGCACCCCTCAGGAACCTAACAATCAAGTCATGCCTGCCCAGGGACCAGCCGTCCACTGCATCATGATGGGCTGCAATGGCAGCCACATACACTTTCAAGGTGGAGGGTGACAGCCTATGCTCCAACCTTCCTTGCAGGAAAGAAAGCACGACTCTGACCGAACATCTCCGGGGACAACCCAGTGAGAAGAACACCAATTCGTGAACAGACTCCACTTCAAAGCATAGGCCTGCCTCTTAGAAGGGGCTCTAGCCTGAGTGATAGTGTCTTCCACCACCGGTGACAGATCACTTAGGTCTGCCACGTCCCGTCCAGAAGCCATACATGGAGGTTCCAAAGATCTGGATGTGGGTCCCATATGGTGCCCAGCCCCTGAGAGAGGAGGTCCCTCCTCAGGGGGATGCGCCAGGGAGGGGCTGTCATGAAGAGCATGAGTTCTGAAAACCAGGTCCGGGTGGGCCAGTAAGGCACAACCAACAGGACCTGTTCCTCGTCCTCCCTGACCTTGCATAGTGTCTGTGCTAGCAGGCTCACTGGGGGAAACGCATACTTGCATAGAGCCCGAGGCCAGCTGTGTGCCAGTGCATCCATGCCCAGGGGGGCCTGGGACAGTGAATAGTACAGCTGGCAGTGGGAGGACTCGTGGGAAGCAAACAGGTCTACCTGGGCTTCCCCAAATCGACTTCAGATCAGCTGGACCATCTGGGGATGGAGTTGCCATTCCCCGGGGAAAGTGAGCTGTCGTGAGAGCGCGTCGGCTGCATGATTGAGCTCCCCCAGGATGTGGACAGCGTGCAGTGACTTGAGTCACGTCTGACTCCAGAGGAGGAGATTGGGGGCGAGTTGAGACATGCAACGTGATCGTAGACCGCCCTGTCGGTTGATGTATGAAACAGCCACAGTGTTGTCCGTTTTGACCAACATGTGCTTGTCTAGCAACAGCGTAAAGCTAGATGCACTGCCAGCAACACCAGACAGCTGATGTGCCAAAGCAGTCGAGGTCCTGTCCAGGACTCTGAAGCTGCTTGTCCGTTGCATGTCGCACCCCAGCCCGTGTTGGAGGCATCTGTCGTGACAACAACATGCCGGGACACTTGTTCTAAGGGCACGCCAGCCCGTAGAAAGGCAAGGTCCCACCAGGGGCTGAATAGGCGGCGACACATCGGTGTGATGGTGACACGATGTGTGTACCGTGGTGCCATGCCCATCTCAGGACGCGGGAGTGCAACCAGTGCTGAAGTGGCCTCATATGAAGCAATCCGAGTGGCGTGACTGTGGCTGCGGATGCCATATGCCCGACCACAACCAGAACAGAAGTCGACACATATGAATGAACCCGACACGATTTACACCGCCTGCAGATTGCCCATCTCGGGACTCGGGAGTGCAACCAGTGCTGAAGTGGCCTCATATGAAAAAACCCTACAGTCGTAACACCGTCCTCACACTGAAGGAACTCAGACAGTCTCTGAAGGTGTTTCAGAGATACCACATTCCTGCCTCTGAAGGAACTCAGGCAGTTCAGCACTGACTGGGCACACTCATTAGTGACATGTGCCGTCATACTCACCAAGTCTAACTCCATACAGAGATTAAGAGATTCTCTGTGCTGGGGAGAGCTTCTGTGATCGCACAACTCCTCTCAGCCCCAACTGACTGAGGTGCCGAAGCACCAGGTCCCTGTGATCGCACAACTCCTCTCGGGACCGGGCCATGATGAGCCAGTCGTCAAGATAGTTGAGGATCCTGATGCTGTAGCGTATCAGACCTGAACCAGACAAATTAAAGATTCAATCGTGAGCGTGGTTGAAACATGAGGACCCGAATTCCACAGAAAGGCAACAGGATGTTGTAAATCAACTCCTAGCACCAGTCTGAAGCAAGATAACAAACCAAATCCATAAAAGAAAATCTCAAAACATTAACACCATTAGAACAATTATTGACAATTTCAATTCAGAGAAGAGATTGTCAAATTTGGGGCAAGTAATCAATATTCATGGTCAAAGAGATGCACAGCCTGACCATCACATGTAAACCCATGAGAGTAAACAAGATCGTTGGATTGACTTCCCCCCACCTAGCAGAACCAGACTGAAATTCCTAAGGGGACCTTTTAACCTCTGGTCTCCACACAGAACATCCTTATGTCAGAGAATGGCACAGGAACTGATCTTTAACAGATGAAGATGCACCAAAATGAACTCAAAAAGACTTATAAAAAAAATGTCAGTCCATTGCTTAACTCCATATTCATTTATGTGTAACCCACACATTTGACTATAATGTTTCTAATCACTTATTGTGTATGTCTTTTTAATAACTATTGAACAGCATAAGGATTCATATTCATGTTTAATATGTATGTATTTCAATCGTGGTTGCTTGAAATGTTTCCGACCATCAGTTATTTGTCAAATGTATCATATTCTTGTTATAGGAATCATGTCCAAAGTTATACCCCGCAAGAGCGGGAAAATTTGGACCACGTGCTTGATAAGATAACATATGATTTATGAATGGGTAGGACAAACATTGCAACACCCAGAGCAAAGACAATATCTAATTGGTCAAGACAACTTTTGAGGTGTGGCCGAAAGGCCAGTTTAAATACTCAGGACACCATCAAATTTTTGCTTTTTAGCTTTGACATTTCAGCTGCTGCTTTTAGTCATGCTTTGTCATCACTTTTAGCGTTCTTCGAGCGCTGTTCCAGCGTGCTTCGCCCTGCACGCCTGCTGCTACTTAGCCACGATGAGAAGAAACACCACCTAGTCTTGTCAAACTTCTGTTCTTTTCCTTTAGTTTCTTTTCTTTTCCGTTTGAGAGTTTTCGTGTGTTCTGAGTTAAGTTTTGTAACGCCATGTCTCCGAGTCTGACCTCTCGCGTGCCCGTTCAACTTCAACCGGCCCACAACTCCTCATCGTCAGCCAACGCCCAACCACGGGCTTCCCAAGACGTCACTTCAACGACTACTGAACTTCCAGCCAACCAGCAACCTCGGGAAACCCCCTTTTCAACGACAACAAAGGGAACCCCCGTTACACAGGCAACGCAAGTAATGTACCTCCAGACTCCAATCTGTACTGGTGTATCTAATATAATTTTAACCTCATTGAGGAACTCAATGCGAGGGTTAATTAATTGACTGATGGTTGTTCATGTCTATGCAATTTCACGTATTGCTGTAAACTTGGGATTTCACATTTTCATTCTCTTAAACTCTTTCTTCCCCCTAACTTTCTATCCTCCTGCAACTTGTGTGAATGTGAGTGCGTGTGCTTATGTCTTAGATTTATCTAATAAAGGCTCATTCATATTGAAAAGAGAAGTATCTTATGTTTTGTGCTTACAAGTTACTGTCTTAAAAACTGCCGATCTTGTTACTGTGCTAATTAATAGTGTTTTCACTATACTTTTGGATATTAATATCCAGTGTAGATTTGATGTTATACGGCTCGTTCAACGAATCGCTGGCCGTTTCAGTGATCAGCCGTGAAACAGTGATTCTGTTCAAATTCCCCTTTAAAATCTTAAATGATTCCCTTTGAGCTAAATTGACCTGTTTCCCTTACAACACCCAGTTCCCAGTGTCGGGCAAGGGCACCCACCGCGACCTTTGTGAAGACACGGGGGACAGGGAGAGGCCGAGGGGGAGGACTCTGTACTGCCATGTCCGACCCTCGAACGCAAACCGCAGAAACTGTCTGTGGCGAGGGAGGATCGAGACATGAAAACACGCATCCTTCACGTCAATCGCTGCAAACCAATCCTGGGATTTGACGCATTTGATAATACATTTCTGAATCAACATCTTGAACGGGACCTTGTGCAGGGCCCAACTCAAGACTCGCAGATCCAGGATAGGTCGAAGGCCACCGCTTTTCTTAGGTACGATGAAGTAAGGGTTGTAAAACCCCAACACAAACACAACCAGAACTACCACCTAAATTGCATCCCTCGCCAACAGGACAGCAATCTCCTCGTGCAAGACAGAGACATCCCGGACTGCCACCGAAGTCTCAAGAACGCCATTGAACTTGGGGAGGTCGGCGGGCGAACTGAATCGCATAACCGAGTCGAACCGTCCAAATGAGCCAGCGTGACGGGTTGGGCAGCGCAAGCCACGCCCACAAACTCTGTACAAGTGGCACCAAAGGGACAGTCGGTAGTGTCGTGTCTGCTGCCATTGACCTAATTGTGTCGGATGGCCCAGAAAGCATCGCGTTCTGAGTCATCACAGCAAAACTCCCCGTGTTCCCGGAGGAACTGGCCAGAGATGCGTGAAGAGGCGTTGCGTCTCCGAAACACAACCTCTTGGCCACTGGTGAAAGGGGGCGTCGTGGGTGAGAATGAGGAGGCAGTGTGTCGCTCATTGTCAACCCACAAGCAACAAAAAACTCACCAACCGGCCCTCCTCCAGGGGAAGGAGTGGCTGGGTACCGCTGGCCGTTGGACCAGTGGCGGAACAAATAATTCTCCAGCCGGCCCTCCTCCAGGGGAAGGAGTGGCACGGTCTACGCCACCTCCTGAAGAGCATAATACAACATCTCAGATTCACCCTCTTCACTCCCCATTCATTGTCTTCTTGGACGATTTCGCGGCTGGATGTGACACGGGGGGGGGGGGGGGGGGGGGCCGGCCCTGAAGAACTCTAAAAGGGACCATCCACGACTACGTCACTTCCCCATGCACATCCGGGATGAAAGGAACCAGAGCAAAACACGGTTGTGAGCTGCGCTCTATCGAACAGCTGTGAGCACTCAGGGCTGGGCGGTGTATTCACCTCCATCCTGATGCTCACACCTGCCCGGGCAAGCACAGCTGTCAACTCTGGGTCCAATTCAGCAGTGGCGACAACACCCGAGGGGGACAGCCCCGCCGAATCTTCATCCACAGAGGTCAACAGCGAAATCCCCCGATGCTGCAATCGACATCTGATCCCCTGGCGGCAAACCGAATGACATGCTGGGACTGCCGTAAGACAGCCCAGCAGAATCACCCCGCAGCCGCACAGGACAAGCACTGCGGAAGGGGTGAGAGGTCTGTGGGGCGTGGCCCGGCGGAGAAAGCTCTCACTGTCACCCTCAAAATCTCCCAGAGTACTAGCCGGCGGTCCTCTGCTCGTGGCAGAGAAACCGGGACGGGTAGTGACAGAGGGGTCTGCTCCTTTCCCTTTAAGAAAGAAGAGACACGATCGCAGCGTTGCCATGGTCACACATCCAGTGCAGGCATGGGCCATCCACAAACGCTTCTTCAGCGTGCTGAATGCCCAGACATGGAAGACAACGCTCGTGGCCGTTGTCAGAGGACAGGAAACGACCGCATCCAGAAGGACATAGACAAAACAGCATCTTTAAAAAAAGGCGTGTGAATCATCCGCGATTTGCTCTTTTAGTTGAAGCGCCCAGGGGAATCGCTGAAAGGGACACCGCTGTTCGCGCCGTACCGCCAAGCAGAACAGCTTCCCGACACACAGCAGATTAATGGCTTTGTGGAGTATAACAGCTTTTCATACAACCACTCGGGCTCCAAAGCAAAAATCTGAAGAGTGGATGCACCTGTCGCCTATTTATACCCGTAGGCACGGGGAGTGGCTCAGGTATGTAAAATCCACTAGCCAATTTTCAGAGGCGTTTTCTCTTAAACTCAGAGATGATTGGCCTCCCAAGTGAGACCCCATATGTCGTTCGACATAACTTGTAGTGACCGACAGATAGGGAACGTCATTTTCAGCCCACACTCCCAGAGTCACTGTTTGATTGGTTACATGATCTGGACTGAAACACACCAGTTTCACTTCTGCTGGTAGTGATGTAGAACTTCATCAGCAATCAGCTGTTCTAACATTAATAATGTACAAATGGTAAACTTGCTGTGGGTCAAATGGAAAGCATGTGATAACATCACAAGACCAATTCAATTTAGTGTAGAATGATAGAAAAGAGGAAGACAAAACAGCAGTGAAACATTAACCATTAATCAAAATCAATTTAAGAATCAAAATGAAAATAATTTGGAAATAACTTGGCAGATTATAGGCAGCTATAAGACTGAATGTTTGTGTAATAAAATAGAATAATTTATAACTCTAAAAATCACAGTGGTCATTTTGATTAGTTAAAACCATAAAATGAATTAATAACTCTGTTCCCTGCAATACGCCACAATTGTAAGATTGGCTTGATTTGACAAAACTGGATGTGGCAACTTTCACAGAAACAGAACACTATGCAATAAATCTACAAACCTAGGGAATAAATCACAAAACAAAACACAGAAAGCTAAGTCATTGGGACAGCTGTGAGGGAATCTGAGTCACTGTCACCTGCCCAATGGATTCAAGTCAAGAACATTACAAGTCAAATATTTTCACAAGATCATTTATCTTTGGAAAATACAAACATAAATCAGTTTTCAAACTTTGACAAAAACACTGCCAGAGTCACACCCTCTGTATGCAAAAGATAAAAATGAGACAGAAGAGAGATAAGGACAATATATAGACTCATTGTTAAATTTAGATAATTTAAGTATTGAAGTTAATGAACACTGTGGAGATTCTAATTTTAGTTTACAGTATCTCAGCTGCTGTAATTATTGAGGTTGAATTTGTCTGCACTTCTATGAAAATGTTCTGTTAAAATGTTTGGGAATGGCCAGTTTGAATTTGTGATCTGTGTATTTAATCACCTCATTTGTATTACTAATTCAGACAGAAATGTATTAATGGCTCAATGATGATAAACTGTTTGTATGAATCTTCATTTATAAGTGTAATCATACATATCTTCCTCAATGTCAGTGTACTGGCCTTATTAGACTTCTGGCATCTAACTATCCAGTAAGTTAAACAGTCACTCAAAAAACCTCGCTGGAGACGTCAAGTCGTTTATGAAGTTTATGAATCAACTGTGAAACTGTAAAATACACAAAGGATACAATTACGAAGTATGAAATTATTAACAATGATTATGTAAAGATAATTAAGCTAACAAAATATCCATCTTAATGTCAAAATAACCTTCTTAAAGAATCACATAATAAATGTAACACCATGTACTTACAGATGTTGTGTCTAACAGATGCAAAGAAGGATGATATCTAAGGATTGAAAGTCAAACAGTTACCACATTTTGCTGAACTACTGCAGTACTACTCACATTTCCTGTTTCCTGAACTAAGAGAGTACAGGTGACTACTTTTCAAAATAAAAGTCCTCACTAAACAGACACATACAAAATAATAAACATTTCTAATAAATCAAAATCAATTCAGTCCAGCACAGTCAGACACCTCAGATCTACTGCATAATGTCAGAAAAGATTTATAGAGATCATCACTGCCCTACACACCTGGATAAAAGAGATACATGTAAGAATGCTGTTTGTGACCTGTCCACATGAATATGGGTAATTTCAAAACCGCAGCCTTTCCTTTGCTTGTTTGGACGTTTGTCCACACCCAAACTTATTATCAGGTCACTGAAACCGGATGAAGATTTTCAGAGTCTCTGGTTGCAGTGCTGTCATGTAGCCGATGAAACCGGAGATTTTATATTGTGAAGCATACTTTTTTCAGGCTTCTGATTGGCCAACATGGCTTTATGGTTAGGGTTATATTGCCACCTGTTGGTTTGGCAGGCTCTTGTCTTGACAGTGTTTCACAGTGCTGTTTTGCATTATTTATTTATTTTTTATTTTTTATTAAAGGAAGAGGGAAGAACTGGGGGGTATTCCAGAAAGCAGGTTATGTGACATACCCGGGTATGTTTAAGAGTAAGTAAGTGGATAACCTCAACTTTCGGTTCCAAAAACGGAGGTAACTTTCAGGGCATGTTAGTAGTCATAGCAACACACTCTCTGAACTTAACATGCTCCGGAGCAGGTTATGTTCCAGGGTTAATTCATTTCAGCAAGCCTTCAGTGGGCTCGACAGCGCATTATACAATATTACAATATGTAATATAGCCTTTTATATATATATTTATATATATATATATATATATATATATATATATATATATATATATATATATATTATTTGATATGTTAATGAGGAACCGCTAATATAAAAAATAAATCAGGTAATATATTATTCTAATATGATTATTTCTTTTATTGGCATATATAAGGGTTATCTGTATAAATTATAAAACACTATGACAAGGTAATGTTTAACATATATATTTATTTATTTTATTTATTACATGTTATATTATCTCACACATGGAGCGGCATTTTCTATAATGTCTAAATTCTAAATCAAAATACATATCTGGTATGACTTAATATATAATTAGCATAAAACAAACAATATAATTCACATTCTCAAGGATTAAAGATTAAATGGACAAAAATAAAAATGATTGCACAGCCATCAATTAGGTGGCGATATGCACTAAGCATGTAAACAACTAATGAACAAAAGAAGAAGATAGAAATGGCATGGCGCGTTTTTCTTAGTTTCCATAGTGACTCGTCGATTCGTCCGCTCTGTTGAGAATGTCTTGAGTCTTAACCAAGAACATATTTTGAGTTGAATGAACTTACTCCCGGATGCGTTTTTGGAACCAGATACCTCGAGTAAGCAAGGTTTGGGGTTAATCAACCGAGAGTTCAGGGTTTAGTTAACTGTAAGTTAACCCTGCTTTCTGGAATACACCCCTGGTGGCCAAGAGAGCTACAAAAAATTCTTTATTTGTTTGTGTTGTGAGCATGTGCAGCACCTACTGTTAAACTGATGAAGATGTTTTCTTGATTTGCTGGTGCTTTTTCTATATATGCAAGTGTTTCCTGAAGTTGCAGCGCGTTTATCTCCCGGCCACTGTAAAAAAAAAAAAAAAAAACCCTCTGTTTATAAGTTACCTGTTCATGTCTGGACTTGGCCTTGGATTTCAGTAAATCCCAGAGTGTGCTCAGTGTTTATATGGGAGCCACTAGAACAGTGTTAAAAGTAGCACTGAAGCAATAGGTGTGTTTGACTTGAAGCAGCGGTGTATGACATCACAGTACCATGAGGACTATAAGAGAGACGTCTCCATATGCTTTCCAGTCGCTCTCGCGGTACTTTGATGTCATACACCAATCGATCTGCACAGCAGCACTTAAAGTCAAACACACCTCTCGTTGGAGTTAATTAGTTAAATAGAAGTGATTAATTAAGGCATGACAAAAAAAAAAAAAAAACAAAATCACTTAACAAAAAAAAAAAAACAAGAAAAGAAAAACAAAAAAAAAAGAAAATAAGGAGAAGAGACCAGCAGAAACACAACAACCACAACTGACTTACAACCACAGCTTTAGATGAAATCAGCTAAAATAAAAAAATACATTAAATCTCTCAAGATCTTCATAGACAATGATTAAACAGCTCCACAAACAGTGAAACAATCTACACTCATAAACCTGTTTGCTTTGTTTCTTTCAAATGGTGTTTTTCAGGAGTTAACAGGTTTAGCTCCAGTTTACTCATGTTCTTTTGAAAGTGTTGCTTCATTGTAAAGTATTTGCTTCGGTTGGGCACTTTACCCTTGATTTTTGTTAAATTAATTGTCTTTAAACATTTGCAATAATGTTTTTTGAGAACATCTTTGCATTGACAAAGAAAGAGATTGATGAAGAAGCAGATCATGTGAAGTTGTCTGTTTACAACATTCAGATGACTGTCATAAAGATATTTAAGTCTAGTGTTTGATGATTGACTCAATAGTGAGGTTGAGACTGTACCCAACTGTAAAAATATTCAATCAAACAAAAGCATCAGTTATTCAGTTATCAGTTATTAGTTATCAGTTATTCAGTTATCAGTTAAATAGCATCAGTGGATGTAAACAACGCTGATTACGTTGATTACATTCTGGGGTTCTCTCTGAAATGGCAGAAGACAGTAACTAAGGGAAGAAGAATTGCTGAATAAATTATGTTATTTTTGTTTTCTTTGCTCACAGAAAGTATTCTCATAGCTTCACAAAATTGAATGGACTGTTTTACCGATGTCCTTACAGCGTTTTTGGACCTAACAATCCCTCAAATATACTCCTAATTAAATTATTATCAAAAATCACTCAGATATCATTAAAAATAACTTAATTTGTGTTCCGAAGATGAACAAAGGTCTTACAAGTTTGGAACGACATGAGGGTGAGTAATTAATGACAGAATTTTAATTCTGGGGTGAACTAACCCTTTAGATTGGCTACATTGCTATTTGTTCTAGTTTTTATTTATTGTATGTGGATGTGTACAACTTAAGTGAAATAATGAGCTTGTTAGTGTTCATGATTAAATGTATTAAACATTACTTAATAATTAAAATTTCTTGAAAATTTGAAATGCTTACAAATGTTATTAAACTTCTAATTCATACAGTCATGCACATCTTGAAAATCTACAAATGATTTGATCAGATGTTACACAATGATTAAAAGCTTGTGTTAATGCACAACACTTGTTCTGTTATTGAGGTGTGATACGGATAGAGTTAGGCTCAGGTTTAAGGGTTGGTAAGAGGTCAGCAGTGTACAGGGGTTTCTTTTTTATTAGTGTATATGAACACGATTCAATCTGTTTATATTGCATTGTTTTGATAAATTAAAAATGAAGTATTTTCTTGAATTTTTTCCCCTCCTGTTGATGTTTGACTCAAGGAATATTCTGTTTAACGATTCACAATAGTATACTAAAATAAGTGTTGAGGTAATAAAAACACGTTTTGCACCCAAATTACAATGTGTGTTATGTCCTTACCAAGCATTTAACTAAACTTTACTAACCACACTTTACACAAACATTGTTAAGGTAGATAAAGTTTAGTGCCAATAAAGATATTTAAAAAAAAAATACATTTACAAATGATGAATAGTTTCAACTTTAGATTGGGTACTGCTACAATTTTGAACAAATTATTAATAAATTATTTTGTAAAGATGTGAAAATAGGGTGAATTCTGGTAATTTAGGACACATTTTTTTTGTCACAAAAATGACTGCTCATGAAGGTAATAATGATTAGTAAATGTTTATGATCATTTACAATTGATGAATAGTTTCCAGTTTAGATTGGGTACTGTAAAAATCATTTGAAGTTTATGAATTGAAGTTTGATGACATTTGTAAGCATTTGAATGTACATTAAATGATGCTCTGCTAATAATTTGGTAATGTTTAATAAGTTAATTAGTTCACATTAACAAGCACATTGACTCATATCTCTATATGTGAATATATATTAAGTAATGACTAGCTAAATATTGTATAATGTTTGTTCATTATTTATTAATGAAAGCTATTATAAAGTGTTACCACGGTGATTAAACACACACACACAAAGGTTTAGTTTTCATTTTTTTGTCATTCTTTAAATGGTTGATTGTGGGATGGATATTTTGTTTTGACTCTTCAAGTACTTCAAGTCCCTCAACAACATTTCAATTGAACTGAGATCTGGACTCTGATGGTCATTAAAACCCTCCATTTCATTCTTCACAATCATTCCTCTTGTGTGATTAATGTCATTATGGATGTGGACTTTTCTGTCCAGAGCACATTGTTCCAGACATTTAGTCCTCATGCAGATCAGACTAGAGCAGATGAATCTGATATTCAAATGTTCATGTTAGTAAATAAATAAATAAATAAATAAATAAATAAATAAATAAATACAGTTTATTTTAATGTCTGTATGTCATAATCTCTGGAAAATGTGTTACTTGAAGTCATTGTGTTGTTTGTGATCCTCTCATCAGCAGCTGCAGTGTCTCTCAGCTGTATCAGTGCAGTCACTGTGACTCTGACTGACGGAGGTTTTTGTACGACTCTTTATCACTGTGTGAACACAACACTACTAGGACAGTGTAAACTCTGACAGTAATAATCTCCTGTATCTTCAGTCTGGACTCCACTGATGGTGAGAGTGAAATCACTGTTAGATCCACTGCCACTGAATCTAGATGGAGTTCCAGTGTAACGGCTTGTTGCAGCATATATGAGGAGTTTAGGAGCTTCTCCAGGTTTCTGTAAGTACCAGTGTAAGTAACTACCACACACACTACTGCTGGTTTTACATTTTATTCTGACTTCTTGTCCTTGAGCTGCTGTTATTAATGATGGACTCTGAGTTACAGTGTACTGTCCTCTACACTCTGAAAGAAAGAACAACAATGAAAATTAATGAAAAACTGAAAATGTTTAATATTTACATTTACATTTCAAAGTATGTATAATCTTAGTTAAATTTTTACTACACAAACCTTGAGCAAACACTGTGAGTGTCCAGATGAGGATGATGATGTTGTTCATTGTTGTTGTTGTGTCTTGTGTGATGATGAAGATTGTGTTCTGTTCTGCTCTCAGTCATGAAGTCTTAAACTCACAGCACTAGAAACACTCTCAGAGCACCAGGGGTGTGTCTACGTCGTGGGCAGGGGTGGCACCCCCCCCCCCCCCCCCCCCCCCCCCCCCCCCCCCAGATATCTTGTGATAGGCTTGTTTTTAGTAAATGTCTAACTGCATCTGGCATCGCATGTGTAGACACCTGCCTATGGTCGCTGTTTTTCTCTTCCTTATACTTAATTTTAGGCTGTTTCTACAGCGTGATCTTAAGGACAAATGTTGAGAGCACATAATGTAACGTGATCCATGTCATGCATGAGCGCAAATCTCTCCTTCGCAAGTGGAATTCCTTCACTCACATAAAACTGGACGTGTGCTTTTAAATATACATTGTTCTTTTATGAATTGGCTCTGCTCTCACTCAGATATTGTGTGTACTCTCAAAAATTGTCCTCGCATCACTGAAGACCAGAAGAGCTTTTTTTTTTCTAATTCAGGTGAAGAGAAGGCTTTTCTCACTAAATGGAAGCAAGATGATTATAGTCAGCCTTCTCTAGTTATATATTTTGTTATTTGATACTTATTTTAGTTAAGTGCTTAAATTGTAAATATGCATTTATTAAATGATTTTATTTAGTGCATTTGTATTTTGTAGTTTTTGTATATATAGTTATACAATAAAAGCATATCAACTAGGTTCCAGAAATAATCACTGAGGGGAGGTCCACTTACATGATGTGTCAGTCTCTATTTCAAAGAAGTTCCCTTTCATAGATCACTTCAATGCTGCGGTGACGTCACCGTATGGGAATACCCTTTGGTGTGGCGAATGTCTGAAGCCCTGTACCATCCCGCCAATCCTATTGGCCAAATAGAAATTTGGCACCGCCTTACGCATGCATAAGAATAGTATACCTGCATGCCGCGCACTATTTAACTCAGATTTAATTTCCTTTAGGAAAGCGAAAGCAAATTTTCTGTGCCCTAGAAAAGCATCTCGCGTTCTCAGTGATAACTTCTTCGAGCAGTGTTCAACTCCTCTTCGCGGACACGGTGAGTCATCGAAAAAGTAAGAGCCATGTAGCAGGGTTATCACGACGGGGGACACTCATGAAAGGTGAGTTGTGTGCCTGGGTCTGCATCACGCGCAGGCGGCCTGTCGACATGTCCCCACTGTGAAAGTTCTGCGCTTGAGGGTAGAAGTTTTCTCTAAGGTCGCCCCTCTGTCCAACCCCCCCCCCATGTTGCCTCTGCAGTTGCCGATGCACCGCATTCTAACGCATGCGGAGACATCACAGCCGCAGATGGAGGTCTTGAGGCCATAAAAGCATTTTCGAGTCTTGCCTGACATTCCACAGTAGGTATTACACACAATTCGTTATGGATACACCATTCAGTTTCAAAAAGGCCTACCTCCTTTCCACGGGATTCTTCTTTAGTCGTGACTGCAAGAGAATGTTACTATGTGACATGCTTCATCTTATGGAGCTCAAATAAAATCAGAGAATAGGAACTTTTCTTATCCGCTGTCATTTATTTATTTATTTAACACCATATATGATATTTTCTCACACACATACATCATGAAGTGTTAAACTCACAGCACTATAAACACTCTCAGAGCACTGAAGCATGTGCTGATGATGCAAAGAAGTGGGCAGGATTCACAACAGCTTGAGCTGATAACAAACTCATATACTCTGTTATAGAACTAATAAGCTTACATTCTCACAAATATAATTTTTCAGAAACAATATCTGAATCATTTTTGTGTGACAAGTCATTTTTGTGGATATGTCACTGGTTCTTATTACAGTGGTTTATACTGACACATATCAACATGAACGCAGCATCTGACAGAAGTCACTGCAGAAATATCCTCTTCACAGGTGTATTTCTCCCCCATACAGTTCTCCCACAGCCAGCAGTGTCTGATAACAGGATATTTACTGAGACAAAGAAAAGTAATGTTCAGCTGGTCATGTGATCTCAACAAGAGACTCAGCTGCTGCAGTTACTGCATGTCAACAGAGCATCCAATCACTTCAGTAGTTTCCAGCAAAGATGAATGACTGCCGTACACTCAATATTGCAACACACTATAATATGAATATTATTAGGAAATAAGAATGATTTTTCTGTGAATGATGATTGAGCTGCTTATTGAAGAACAGAAACATAATTATGAGAAACTTTGAGAAAGAGGTCAAAGGTCACCTCAAAGGTCATAGATCAAATACAGTTCTTTAAAAAAAGTGTTATATAAACACTTCACAAGAAAATGAATGAGAAATATAGGATTGAATCATGTATTGTAAATGAGAGAATAAAGAAGAGAATAAACTCTTCATCTGATTATGAAAGATTTACATTGTTAATCAAGCAAAAACAAAGATTTTTAAAAGTATTTTGTGTGAAAGAGATTAATTCTTGCTTTTTGAAAAGCATTTTGCCAAATCTAAATCGAGTGTTTCTGCTATCAGTGTGTTGAAGTGTTTCTCTGTCTGCTGGAGTTTGTGTTCACTCGAGTGGAAGAGAGGTTTTTGGTACGAGTGTTTCATGAGATTGTATCACTGTGGTGGACTTTCGGTGGAGGAACTAAACTGGTGCTCGGTAAGTCTGTCGCTTTAATTCTGTACTGTAGCCACAGAATCTCTGTTTGAAATTGAGTTATATTTTTAGTAAAATATTGCACCTAACACAAATGTATAGACTATATTTAGGTATGCAAAATCTACTGGGGTAAAATCAGTAAATATCTTAGAATGTTTCATTTCATTTATGTGGTTTAATTGAAATGTAGTGATTGTTGATTCAGTTGTTTTCTAATGTTATCAACAACATCATTTTCACTTGATCTGAACTACGGTCACAACATTTCAATGTAAAATAGTTACATTTTGAGAAGTACAAACAAAAGAAAATATAAGAGTGTAACTGGCATTAAATTCTAAACTTTATCTCAGAATATGAAAACTACTGGAATTAAAGCAGTCAGTGTCTTCGTACATTTAGTTTTATTTTATGAAGTTTCATGTAAATGTTTGTAGTGATAGTGATAAATATATCAGCTGTACCGATGTTGTATGATGTAATAAAATAGCAGCTTGAAACGTTTACATTTTGAAAAGTATAAAAAATATATTTAATAGTGTAAGAACATTTTAAGTTCCAGTAAGACAATGTAAGAACTTTATGGTGAGATTTGAGACTATACTGGAATTAAAGCATTCAGTGTCTTCGTACAGTGTCAGCATTCATGCACATCATTTCATTTTTATGAGGTTTTATTTAAAAGTATATAGTGATTGTATTTAGTTTGTATATTGTGTATATATCAGCTGTAGTGATGTTGAATAAGATGAACGTTGAGATTGTTGTGATTTTGACTGCACTCCTCATGTCTGCTGCTGAAAGTACTGTTGAAATGCTGTGAATGCTGCAGGGCAGAAGAGTGCTGGAGCTGCAGTGTGTTTTCTCTGTGTTTTGTGAATGTGTTGTGTTTGTCTCCTGCAGCTGGTCCCACAGTGAAGCCCTCAGTGTCTCTGCTGCCGCCCTCTTCTCTGCAGATCTCTGGAGACTCAGCCGCACTGCTCTGCCTGCTCAGCTCTTACTCTCCACAGGGGGCGCTGGTGAGCTGGACACTGGATGGCTCAGAGGTCACCGAGGGGGTTGTGACCAGCGCAGAGAGCGAGCAGGACGGCCCGCTACAGCCGCAGTAGTGTCCTGACCCTCAGCAAAGCACGCTGGGAAGCGGGAGAGCTGTACGTCTGCAGAGTAACACATGATGGAGCTCCTCATGAGGCCTCGTTCCACAAGAGTCGCTGTTAGTCGCTCGCAGTGCTGATGTTTCTCCAGTGAGCGCTGCTCTCTCCTGAAGATGAGCGTATCTGAGTGTCCTGTGTCAGGCAGGATTCACATGAGTCTAGTGCTGAAGCTGTAGTCATTTACAACTCAATACTGAAAGAGAGCTCTAGTGTCAAAGCACTGGCTGATCTTTCAATCTGCTGTGTTTGCTGCAACATTCAATAAAGCTTCTCAACAAACTCCATTTGTGTCTGACAACATCATTCAACTAACAGATGAAGATGCATGTAGTGTTTGTCCAGGTGCTTTTCAGAAGCTCGATCAGTAGCAGTAAATCTAGTCAAATAAAGCTCTTGGGCTTTGAACATGGTCTCTGGAGACAGAGCTGCTCTATTCTGAGAGGATCACAATCACTCCACCCTGACAATGCAAATGAGATTTTCAGCCCACACTCCCAGAGTCACTGTTTGATTGGTTACATGATCTGAACTGAAACACACCAGTTTCACTTCTGCTGTATCCTGAAGCCCAGGTGCAAAGGAAATATATTTAAATTGTGCTTTTTTTGGACATACTTAGTATATTTATATTATGCTATACTAAATGCATATTACATGTATTATTTTGAAACAATAAATATATTAAGCATATTTCAAAATATGTTTAAGATCAAGTTTACAATATGTTTAAATATATTAAATTGTGTTAAACTGTATTTATTCACAATTCATTTAAACTATTTGGTCCCACTTTATATAAGGTGGCCTTAACTATTATGTACCTACATTCAAAATTAATAATTTTTTTTACAATGCACTTATTGTGTACACGTTTATAAATATAAAACAATATAAATACTGTTCAGTTTCTTGCACAGACTGATCGTTTTATGTCTTTACACATCAATGTATTTTCACAAGCCGCAGGGTTTCATTTGGTTTTGTTTGTGTATGTTTTTTTGACTTTCAAAGCTGTGATTCCCATCCACTTACATTATATGACTTATAAATCTTCGTTACTGTTCTAATGAAAAAACAAAGTCACCTACATCTTGGATGCCCTGGGGGTAAGCAGATAAACATCAAATTTTAATTTCTGGGTGAACTATCCCTTTAACTTCACAGTCCACTACACAAGACAAAAGGGACTTCTTTCCCCATGGATTACAGACACATAAGACTTGAAATAAATATATAGAAATAGGCTAATAACACACACACACACACACACACACACACACACACCTACACTCACACACTCACAGCCTTGAAAAAAAATTAAGTAATATTGTGCGTCATAAAATATGTTAAAAATGTCTTTTAAAATATCTTACTTTTGAAAAGCAAACTGAAGCATGATCATTGCATAAATATTTTAAATAAACTGCAGCAGGCCCCCACATAGCAAATGTCTTCTGGCCCAGATCCGGGCCACACAATCACTTTTCCCTCGGTCCAAGTGCCGCAAAGAAGGACGGCCCTGAAGTGGCCCAGAACTGGATTACAGACAAGGGCCACACATGGGCCATAACCGGGCCGAATCTCAGCCAGTTAATCACCCTGAACTGTCCCTGAACTGGGCCAAAACAGGTTTTATTATTGGTGCCAATTCTCAGCCTTAAGTAAACCAGAATCTCCAAATCTGAGCCACACCTGAGCCTTATATAGCCCAGACCCAACCCAGACAGCAAGCAGTTTGTTGGATTTCATGTGGGCCAGATCTGGGCCGGATCTGGACCAACACTATACAGGTCCTTCTCAAAAAATTAGCATATTGTGAAAAAGTTCATTATTTTCCATAATGTAATGATAAAAATTAAACTTTCATATATTTTAGATTCATTGCACACCAACTGAAATATTTCAGGTCTTTTATTGTTTCAAAAATGATGATTTTGGCATACAGCTCATGAAAACCCAAAATTCCTATCTCAGAAAATTAGCATATCATGAAAAGGTTCTCTAAACGAGCTATTAACCTAATCATCTGAATCAACTAATTAACTCTAAACACCTGCAAAAGATTCCTGAGGCTTTTAAAAAACTCCCAGCCTGGTTCATTACTCAAAACCGCAATCATGGGTAAGACTGCCGACCTGACTGATGTCCAGAAGGCCATCATTGACACCCTCAAGCGAGAGGGTAAGACACAGAAAGAAATTTCTGAACGAATAGGCTGTTCCCAGAGTGCTGTATCAAGGCACCTCAGTGGGAAGTCTGTGGGAAGGAAAAAGTGTGGCAAAAAACGCTGCACAACAAAAAAGAGGTGACCGGACCCTGAGGAAGATTGTGGAGAAGGACCGATTCCAGACCTTGGGGGACCTGCGGAAGCAGTGGACTGAGTCTGGAGTAAAAACATCCAGAGCCACCGTGCACAGGCGTGTGCTTTTGAACCAGAAACAGCGGCAGAAGCGCCTGACCTGGGCTACAGAGAAGCAGCACTGGACTGTTGCTCAGTGGTCCAAAGTACTTTTTTCGGATGAAAGCAAATTTTGCATGTCATTCGGAAATCAAGGTGCAAGAGTCTGGAGGAAGACTGGGGAGAAGGAAATTCCAAAACGCCTGAAGTCCAGTGTCAAGTACCCACAGTCAGTGATGGTCTGGGGTGCCATGTCAGTTGCTGGTGTTGGTCCACTGTGTTTTATCAAGGGCAGGGTCAATGCAGCTAGCTATCAGGAGATTTTGGAGCACTTCATGCTTCCATCTGCCAAAAATCCTTACCTAAACCAAAAATAAGTTTTTCAGCACGACCTGGCACCTGCTCACAGTGCCAAAACCACTGGTAAATGGTTTACTGACCATGGTATTACTGTGCTCAATTGGCCTGCCAACTCTCCTGACCTGAACCCCATAGAGAATCTGTGGGATATTGTGAAGAGAAAGTTGAGAGATGCAAGACCCAACACTCTGGATGAGCTTAAGGCCGCTATCGAAGCATCCTGGGCCTCCATAACACCTCAGCAGTGCCACAGGCTGATTGCCTCCATGCCACGCCGCATTGAAGCAGTCATTTCTGCAAAAGGATTCCCAACCAAGTATTGAGTGCATAACTGAACATAATTATTTGAAGGTTGACTTTTTTTGTATTAAAAACACTTTTCTTTTATTGGTTGGATGAAATATGCTAATTTTTTGAGATAGGAATTTTGGGGTTTCATGAGCTGTATGCCAAAATCATCAGTATTAAAACAATAAAAGACCTGAAATATTTCAGTTGGTGTGCAATGAATCTAAAATATATGAAAGTTTAATTTTTATCATTACATTATGGAAAATAATGAACTTTTTCACAATATGCTATTTTTTTGAGAAGGACCTGTATTGCTGTCTGGGAATACAGAATCTTAATATTTCAGATTATTGCCTTGTATATTACTATAATCACAATTATTCATTTTGTGACATGCTTTGGTAAACCAGACAGCAACATAGTGTTGGCCCAGATCCGGCCCACATCTGTACATTAATGTACACACAAACTATGACAATAAAGTACATTAAACTGAATAGAAAATCAGACTTAAAACTCACACATCATGTAACTGTGCAATTAAAAAAAAAAAAAAAAAAAAAAAAACTTTTACATTGATTTTTCTATTTATTTTTATAAAGAACAAATCAACCAATAAAGAGTGAGTATATAAAGAATGCATTCTATAAGAGAAACGTAACAGATAGACACATGTAACTTAATCATAATAATTTATTACAGGTGTGACAAAGAGCAGTACCACAGTAGTCCAAGTGACGATACATTGCAGTTGCAGTCCTCTCTGGCAGAATATAATAGTAGTGCGAGGAGCAGGGAATAATCTAAATTCTTAAACGCTGAAAATACTATCCCGATCCACTCCATTAAGGCGCGCGTTTCTCATTCAAAACACGCATCACCGGAAACACGGCATGTCGCAATCTATGACGAAACCGGCGAGAGCCAATGGGTGTTTGATATCGCTGCCGTAAAACTTGTTGTAAAACTTATTAACGGCACATTTTTCAATTGTTACTATAGCTACAGAGGAAGGAGATGCATATCGCCGATGAATACAGTTTGAATTTGGATCTGTTCTGTTCCTCACACCAAGCATCACATGGATACAGAGGATTTAAATAAAAAATAAAATACTTTCATGATCATTTTATTTAATGCTTGTGCATGACAGCATACTAATAATAATGATGTGCCTCATGGTAAACCAAATAATTATCACACTATCTCTAAATCACCCCCCCCCCACCCCCACACACTACACATACATATCTATATATTACACATACACACTCTCTTTTCATGTAAGGATTCTAAGATTATTTGTACCAAGAATAATAATATAAAATGTAATAAAATATTAATTAAGTGCAGTTTAATGCACTTGACTAATTTGCTTAATTTTGAAATGATAATGTTTCATTCTGTTTTGACTTGCCATTTTAAAGACTACATATTAACAATACTACACTTCATTAAAAATGTATGTGATCATTTAACCATTATCATGCAATATTGTATTTATCTTGTTTATCATGGGTCACATAATATGCTGCCAGATCATAACCTGGGCCACACTCCTCCCACCAACGATCGGCCCTCATATTGTTTGCCGGATCTACGCCGTGCCGTCATTGCCACACATGGCCCAGCTCTGGCTGAAAGGGTACATGCCATTGCCGACAGGAGGCCAGCAGTGCCAGCTTGAGGCCGCATTTGGGCCAAGTCCGTTTGCTATGTGGGCCTTCACATGGTTATAAAGAACTGATACTTTAAACCCACTAAAACATTAGTAATTTAGCTATTTTCTTAAAGTAAACATAAATTATACTTTAAGTAAGAGTAAAATAAGTGTTTTATGTAAATAGACTAAAACTTCACTTAAAGTTTGCATGTCTTAAGCATATTTCTTAAAAGACAGAAGAAGTGACTGATTGCAATCTGTTCAGTTTGATTGACAGGCATCATATTTTACACCTAAAACATGATGATCATATTAAAACACTGACTTGTTTTCTTCAGGAATATACTATTTCTGTTGTAAAGATATTGTGTTATGTGTGTTTGTTCACTGATCAGTGTTGTGTGTGATTGTGTTGTAGAGCAGCTGCAGTGTCTCTCAGCTGTATCAGTGCAGTCACTGTGACTCTGACTTACGGAGGTTTTTGTACGACTCTTTATCACTGTGTGAACACATATTTACTGTTTGGATAGTGGAAACTCTGACAGTAATAATCTCCTGTATCTTCAGTCTGGACTCCACTGATGGTGAGAGTGAAATCATTGTTAGATCCACTGCCACTGAATCTAGAAGGAGTTCCTGACTGTCGTTGATTCGCTCCATAAATAAGGAGTTTAGGAGCTTCTCCGTGTTTTTGTAGATACCAGCTAATACATGCAGTACCACCACAACAACAGGCAGCATTGCTGCTAGTTGTACACTTTATTTTGACTTCTTCTCCTGTTTGAGTGAGCAGCTGTGAGGGAGTTTGTGTCACTGTCACCTGCTCAATGGATTCTGTCAAGTAATGAATATTAGAAGTCAAATATTTTCACACACACATTTATCTTCAGAAAATACAAACATGAATCATCAAACCTTGACAAAACACTGCCAGTATCCAGACAAAGATGATGCTGAAAGTCATGTTTGTTGGTTGATGAAGAAGAGCTCTTGATCATGTCATGTTCAGTTCATAGAGATATAAAGCACAGCTCATGCAAATCACCCTCTGTATGCAAAAGCTAAAGATGAGACAGAGGAGAGATCAGGGCGCGGTTCCCCAAAACGTTCTTATCGCTAAGTAGTTCTTATCCTACTCCTTAACCTCTCTCTTAATGTTATGGCACGATTCCCGACACGTTCGTACGTAGTATATCTTCTGTAAGTCACACTTTCGTAAGGTTGGTCTTGACCATTTGTAAGCTCTCCCTTAGCATTGTTTGAGCTCAAGACGCTAGTTGCCGCCACTGTAGCAGTCTTTAGAAATCAGCGCAGCGCAGTACAAGTCAAACTATGGTATGTTGACAATGTTGTGGCTCAAAATTGATTTTATGTTATGGACATTTTAAGACTAATAATAAAATATGTTCGCAATGGAGTAACAGGCCTATTTATGAAGTTGACTTTATTTGGTATCAGAACTAATATGGTGGTAATTGTCCTAGGCTATTTCGTAATGTCATTAAAGCGTTTAAATTGGCAATCACTTTTGATAATTAAAATCTGGCAAACAATTTGGCTCTAAATGGCTAAGATCTATAAATGGGTAAGCATGGTGGTGTCCAGTAAGCGACCAACTACGGCAGCGATCCAACGTGTCCTTGTATTGAATCAAAGACGGCGCCGGCCGCGGAGCCGTTTAGTCCATGTCAATTTTTTTTATTCGGCAAACCTTAAGCCCTTTTGACATTTTGCCTGACGTGCTATATAAAAAAAAATCGCCTCCCAAGACAACTCATTATGGAGCTGCTGGACCTTCTCAGACCTGCGTTTGCCAGGGTAACGCGGCGGAATTTTGCTTTAAGCCCTGAAGTCCAGCTGCTTGCAGCGCTAAGTTTTTTTGCTACAGGCAGCTTCATCGAGGTCATGGGAGAGGGCTACGGCCTAAGCAAGACCTCGGTGTGGAGGTGCGTCCACACTGTCACCAACGCCCTTCTGCGCCATGCAGGGGAATTCTGAATGTAAAGTACCTTACCATTAATATAAAAGTGTATTACATAATTTTTAGAAGTCGTTAAACCCATGTCAAGAAGCGGCACAATTGGCACAACGGGATAAGGAGGGTGGATGATTAGCGAGGGATACCCGGTTTTTCTACCCGTCACAACATATCGTGTGAACATATTACTGACAATTTGATAATTTAATTAATAGTCTATATTTTACGGATAACTTAAACTATGTTAAAATAAATGTTACTGGAATAATTTGAGGAATGTTTCATTTGCATAGAATGTGTTGTCTTAACGCCATAATGCACCTCCGTGTGAAGTTGAAAATCGATTCCTGAGCAATCGATGCCAACTTATTCAGCACCTTCACTTGGGACAGCGCCTTTGTAACATCGAACGTAAGAGGCAGCGTGTTAAGAAGCTTCCTAAGGGACACTTCGGGGAACACACTTAGGAACATAAACAACTTTGGTAAGATATATCTTTCAAGTCTTCTTAGCGCGCTAAGAGTGAGCGTTATCGGGGAACCGGGCCCAGGACAATATATAGACTCATTGTCAGATTTAGATTCAAATAATTTAAGTATTGAAGTTAATGAACCCTGTGGAGATTCTACTTTTAGTTTACAGTATCTCAGCTGCTGTAATTATTGAGGTTGAATTTATCTCCACTTCTATGAAAATGCTCTATTAAAATGTTTGGGAACGGCCAGTTTGAATTTGTGATCTGTGTATTTAATCACCTCATTTGTATTATTAATTCAGACAGAAATGTGAGCTGCATTAGTGGCTCAATGATGATCAGTTGTTTGTATGAATCTTCATTTATAAGTTTAGTCATACATATCTTCCTCAGATCCACTGAATAATGTCAGAAAAGATTTATAGAGATCATCACTGCCCTACACACCTGGATAAAAGAGATACATATATGAATTTGTGACCTGTCCACATGAATATGGGTATTTTCAAAACCACAGCATTTTCTTTGCTTGTTTGGACGTTTGTTCACACGCAAACTTATTATCAGGTCACTGAAACTGAATCTTTTTGAAAACTCCTGCAGGGTGAAGAGTCTCTGGTTGCAGTGCTGTCATGTAGTCGGTGAAACCAGAGATTTTGGATTGTGATGGATACTTTTTTAAGGCTTCTGATTGGCCAACATGGCATTATGGTTAGGGTTATATCGCCACCTGTTGGTTTGACATGCTCTTGTCTTGACAGTGTTTCACAGTGCTTTTTTGCATTATTTATTTATTTATTTATTTATTTTTAAATGACGGAGGCAACACTATAGTGGCCAAGAGCTAAAACACCCAACCTTTGCAAATTAAGAAAATAATTTCATCAATTTGAAAACACACGCGCTGCAAATGCTCAAAACACAAACAAATAAAGGAACAGGCTTCAAATAAAATTCTTTATTTGTTTGTGTTGTTAGCATTTGCAGCACCTGCTGTCAAACAAGATGTTTTCTTGATTTGCTGGTGCTTTTTCTATTTGCCTCTGAAGTGTGTTTCTGAAGTTGCAGCATGTTGAGATATCTTGGCCACCATAAAAAAAACCCTCTGTTTATAAAATACCTGTTCATGTGTGGACTTGGCCTTGGATTTCAGTAAATCCCAGAGTGTGCTCAGTGTTTATATGGAGCCACTGGAGAGTGTTAAAAGTAGCACTGAAGCAATAGGTGTGTTTGACTTGAAGCAGCGGTGTATGACATCACAGTACCATGAGGACTATAAGAGAGACGTCTCCATGTGCTTTCCAGTCGCTCTCGCGGGTACCTTTGATGTCATACACCAATTGATCTGCACAGATCTGCACTTAAAGTCAAACACACCTCTCGTTGGAGTTAATTAGTTAAATAGAAGTGATTAATTAAGTCATGATTAAACATTAATGATGATACCTGTTGTTAACCAGCAGAATCACTGAAGGAAAGAGAAACAACAAGAACAGAAAATAAGGAGAAGAGACCAGCAGAAACACAACAACCACAACTGACTTACAACCACAGCTTTAGATGAAATCAGCTGAAATAAAAACAGACATTAAATCTCTCAAGATCTCCGCAGGCGATGATTAAACAGCCCCACAAACACTGAAACAATCTACACTCATTATAAACCTGTTTGCTTTGTTTCTTTCAAATGTTGTTTTTCAGAGTTAAAAGGTTTAGCTCCAGTTTGCTCATGTTCTTTTGAAAGTGTTTCTTCATTGTCAAGTATTTGCTTCGGTTGGGCACTTTACCCTTGATTTTTTTTGTTTTAAACATTTGCAATAATGTTTTTCAAGAACATCTTTGCATTGACAAAGAAAGAGATTGATGAAGAAGCAGATCATGTGAAGTTATCTGTTTACAACATTCAGATGACTGTCATAAAGGAGTTTAAGTCTAGTGTTTGATGATTGACTCAATAGTGAGGTTGAGACTGTACCCAACTGTAAAAATATTCAATCAAACAAAAGCATCAGTTATTAGTTATCAGTTATTCAGTTATCAGTTAAATAGCATCAGTGGACATAAATAATGCTGATTACGTTGATTACATTCTGGGTTTCTCTCTGAAATGGCAGAAGACAGTAACTTGGAGGAGAAGAATTCTTGAATAAAGTTATTTTTGTTTTCTTCGCTCACAGAAAGTATTCTCATAGCTTCAGAAAACTGAAGTTGAGCAACTGATGTCACATGGACTGTTTTATCGATGTCCTTACTGTGTTTCTGGACCTGGGAACATTTCAGTTGTGTTGCGTTATATAATGTTTGTTAAAGATTCATTAATGAAGCTTTAATAATTGTAAATCATCTCTCAAAATCATTTGAAGATGTTTTTTTTTTTTTTTTTTTTTAATGCATGATCATATAAATCGAAAGTTTGATGACATTTGTAACCATTTGAATTTACATTTAATAATGATTATTTGGTAATGTTTAATAAGTTAGTTAACATTAACCAGCACATTATCTTTCTAGATTATGTGACTATAAATTAAGTAATGATTAGCTAAACATTACATAATGTTTGTTAATTTATTAATGAAAGTCGTTATAAAGTGTTACCACTCTTCAAGTACTTCAAGTTCCTCAACAACATTTCAATTGGACTGAGATCTGGACTCTGACGGCAGGCCCGATGCCATATTTGTGGTGGCTTTTAGTCAGAAAACGTAAAGAAAATACACACATACAGCAAGATAATATAAATTCACTTACCTGTCCTATAACTTGAAACAAACATCCATCCCTTCTTAAAAGTCTGTGTTAAAAGAGAGCTGCCTGTTGTGCTATTTAATTAGGCCTACTGTTCTAGCTCCCTTTATTTTTAATTTGTATACTGTTTGAATGAAAGCTTGGAAAATCTGTTGGCGATCAAATATTCAATATCGCTACTCATCATAAGAACTTGGTAAATTATCAGCCCAGCCGCTACGGGAGACGTTCAAACTAATAGCACATAATTTATGTCTCTATGATGATTGGTTGATATCGGAAGGGAGGCTAGCCTCCTCTATGATGTTCCTTTTCTCAACACTCCTCAGCGCTGAAAGTGAACACTTGATGCTGATTGGCTAATTTTTTTTTTACAACGGAGGCACGAGCGCTCATCCCCCCCCCCCTTCTCTATCACTTAGCGGTTGTAATTACATCAGCAGATTTGGAACATTTGCGATAGAAAAGCAGCACTTTCACGTAATGGTATTACAACTGTGAAATAACAAACAAAAATATATACATTCTGAGACATGAACTGAAATGAATTGTGAATTTTATTAACATTAAATCATCCTCATTCAACACCTCAAAATTTTGGGGAAGCTGTGCCTCCCCCGACGAGCCGCCACTGGTGTGTATTATAGTCATACTCATACAACTTTAATCAGCTTACTCTTATATCTAATAGATGGAAAAGCTGCTCACAACATGTTTTCTTTGTAATAATAGCATAAGGAAATAGATTTGGCAAACAATCCAGTGTATCTTCTTCTTTGGAAAGCGTCAAATAACTTTACAATGTATTTTCACAGAGGCGAGCAATGTAACCAATCACAGACATGTTTGTTGACCTCTAAAACGCAATGGCCAATCAGAGGTGTTTAGGTTGGAATCCAAACAATCACCGCTCCGGTCACAGTTCTTTGTCCAGTGCTGGATTCTATCATGCTCATTACCTTTCTAACAAAGACATTCAAAAGTTGCATCATGTAGGCTAGTCATGTTCATTGTTTTTTTATATTTTTTATTTATTTTGTTAGATCGTGATGAATGATGACTGTTTTTAATAAATTTAAAGGGAGCAGTCTTTACATGCTGTATAGTCTACGTTTTATTCAGAATTTAAATAGAACTTCATGCTTGACAAGCAGCCACGTATGACACAGAGAAGGCCAACTGCTACACTAGAAAAATAGAAAAAGTTGATAATTTCAGAAGCACGTGATTCTGGAACCGATCTGGTCCAAACCATAGACTGTATAAAAACATGGACGTAGTGTCACCCATTGGTTTCTGAAGAGCGCTTTTGAAGCCAAAAGTAGGCGGAGGTGGCCGTCGCCATCTTGGCAGCACGTCACCAAGCGTCTCTCCCGGATAATCGAAAATGGTCAAAAGGCGGGAGCTGGTTGCTGAAACCACGCCCACCTAGCGCGACGGCGGTGACAGCAGCAGAAATCCACCTGTCACTCAAGTGGCTGAGCCCTTAATTATGCAGAACTTTAAGGCTTAATATAATTATTATTTATATATTAATATAATTTAAACCGATGAGTTATATTCTCCCATGCCAGCCTCCAGCGGCCAGAATTGCAGTTTTAGTCACTTCCGCCAAACTCACAATATAGGTAACGAAAAGTTTACTATTGGTCCAAACGCAGGATTTAGGTAAGGAAACGGTTATTATTTGTATTGGCTGCCACGCCAAATCATGTTCACCTGCTTGCTTTTCTGTTTAATTTAACAGTGTTTTTGTGAACATATATTATTTATATATTATTATACATTAACAAGAAATTGTAACACTTTACAATACGGTTCGATTAGTTAATGTTAGTTAATGTATTACAATCTATTATTATTGTAAACTACTACCTAAAGAATGTATTTCAAGCATTCACTTGAAACCCCCCTCCCCAATTTTGCCCCCCTAAAAACATAAAAGCCCTTCCAAGTCTTGTGTCCTGGCGCCGGGCCTGTCTGACGGTCATTAAAACCCTCCATTTCATTCTTCTCAATCATTCCTCTTACATGGTTAATGTCATCATCCTGTTGAAATTTCCTTTTAAGTTTCAGCAAACTGCTCAACCTTTGACTTTTCTGTCCAGAGCACATTGTTCCAGACATTTAGTCCTCATGCAGATCAGACTAGAGCAGATGAATTTGATATTCAAATGTTAATGTAGGTAAATAAATAAATAAATACAGTTAATTTTAATGTCTGTATGCCATAATCCCTAGAAAATTTTACAACTCAATACATTGTGTTGTTTGTGATCCTCTCATCAGCAGCTGCAGTGTCTCTCAGCTGTATCAGTGCAGTCACTGTGACTCTGACTGACGGAGGTTTTTGTACGACTCTTTATCACTGTGTGAACACCCAGCTACTACCAGGACAGTGTACACTCTGACAGTAATAATCTCCTGTATCTTCAGTCTGGACTCCACTGATGGTGAGACTGAAATCACTGTTAGATCCACTGCCACTGAATCTAGAAGGAGTTCCAGTGTAACGGCTTGTTGCATAAGATATGAGGAGTTTAGGAGCTTCTCCAGGTTTCTGTAAGTACCAGTGTAAGTAATTACTACCACACACGCTACTGCTGGTTTTACAGTTTATTCTGACTTCTTGTCCTTGAGCTGCTGTTATTAATGATGGACTCTGAGTTACAGTGTACTGTCCTCTACACTCTGAAATAAAGAACAACAATGAAAATTAATGAAAAACTGTAAATGTTTAATATTTTACACTTCAACGTTTGCATAATCTTTGTTAAAATTTTACTACACAAACCTTGAGCAAACACTGTGAGAGTCCAGATGAGGATGATGATGTTGTTCATTGTTGTTGTTGTGTCTTGTGTGATGATGAAGATTGTGTTCTGTTCTGCTCTCAGTCATGAAGTGTTAAACTCACAGCACTATAAACACTCTCAGAGCACCAGGGGCGTGTCTACGTCGTGGGCAGGGGTGGCACCCCCCCCCCCAGATATCTTGTGATAGGCTTGTTTTTAGTAAATGTTTAACTGTATCTGGCAGTGGTGGATCCTCGCATGTGTAGACAGCTGCCTAGGGACGCTTTTTTCTCTTCTTTACACTTAATTTTAGGCTGTTTCTATAGCGTGATCTTAATGAGAAATGTCGAGAGTGCATATGTGATCCATGTAATGCACGAGCACAAATCTCTCCATCGCAAGTGGATAACCTTCACTCACACAAAACTGGACGTGTGCTTTTAAAAATACATTGTTCTTTTATGAATTGGCTCTGCTCTCGCTCAGATATTGTGTGTACGCTCAAACATTGTCCTCGCATCACTGAAGACCAGAAGAGCTTTTTTTTTCTAGTTCAGGTGAAGAGAAGGCTTTTCTCACTAAATGGAAGCAAGCTGATTATAGTCAGCCTTCTCTAGTGATTTATTTTGTTATTTAATACTTATTTTAGTTAAGTGCTTAAAGTGTAAATATACATTTATTAAATTATTTTATTTAGTGCATTTGTATTTTGTAGTTTTTGTATATATAGTTATACAATAAAAGTGTATCAACCAGGTTCCAGAAATAATCACTGAGGGGAGGCCCATGATGTGTCAGTCTCTGTTTCAAAGAAAGTATTTTCTCGTCCTGCTTGAGACTCAAATGCAGGAGAACAGCTTCATCATCTCCAGCAGGAGCAGGACTAGGATTAAGATCCATTGCCTTACACTCTTCCCCAATATCAGGACACCTATCAGTTTCACTTCTGCAGTTGCTAAATGTTTTTCCAAAAATTAATACATAAATAAATGTGGAAAAATAAAGAAAAATGGTAAATAAATTATAATAGAGTATATACTGTACACAACCAGCCTGTACAGTATATATTTACAGTATATATGAACAATTGTCTCTTTATTCTTTTGTCTGAAGATGCAGGCTATTTTGTGAATTATTATGACTGAGTCGCATACATGAAGAATGAGAAACTCTACAACATCATCATGATAATAGAGGTCAAAGGTCACCTCAGAGGTCAAAGTTCATCAATTACTGTATATTTCTTTAGAAAGTTCAAAATCAGCACACAGCTAGAGATTGATGGAGACATATAGGATTTAAAGTCAAAGTGAATCATGTCTATTGTAAATTAGATTAATAAACTCTTGAACTGATAATGAAAATAACTAAATTATTTTTCAGTTAATAACAAACATTTTGAAAATACTTTGTCTTTGTTATTACTTTTTGAAAAGCATTCTTTAAACTAAATGTCTGAGTGTTGAAGTGTTTCTCTCTCTGCTGGAGTTTGTGTTCACTCGAGTGGAATAGAGGTTTTTGTACGAGTGTTTCATGAGATTGTATCACTGTGGAGCACATTCGGTGGAGGAACTAAACTGGTGCTCGGTAAGTCTGTCTCTTTTAACTGTCTTGGTTAAAAATTATTAAAATGTATAGATTTTAATGTTTTATTTATTTTATAGTCACATTTAGAGCTTTAAAAGAACTGAATTATATACTCAGCAAACAAATATTGTCTAAACACATTTCCATAATGTGTCTTATAATGAGTTTTATCAGTTCATTTTATTTATAGATTTATTTTCATTAATGTTTACACTGTTCACGTAAAGTTCATATTTTATTATAGATATTATACATTGAAAAAAAAACGACATCAGAATGTAAATAAAGTTACTTTTTTGTAGTTCAGTCAATGATTTTGAATATCTTTTTTTCATGATACACTTCAAAAACTTACAGAATACTAAATATGTGAATGCTTAGAAAATTTGATTCAATTTTTTTTTTATTATTATTATTATTATAAAATAATTCACATTTGGTGTGACATAGAATCATAAAATAGCAGCTTGAAACTTACATTTTGAAAAGTGTAAAAAATATATTTAATAGTGTAAGAACATTTTAGGTTCAAGTAAGACAATGTAAGAACTTTATGGTGAGATTTGAGACTATACTGGAATTAAAGCATTCAGTGTCTTTGTACAGTGTCAGCATTCATTTACATCATTTCATTTTTATGAGGTTTCATTTAAATGTATGTAGTGATTGTATTTAGTTTGTATATTGTGTAAAGATCAGCTGTAGTGATGTTGAATAAGATGAATGATGAGATTGTTGTGATTTTGACTGCACTCCTCATGTCTGCTGCTGAAAGTCCTGTTGAAATGCTGGGAATGCTGCAGGGCAGAAGAGTGCTGGAGCTGCAGTGTGTTTTCTCTGTGTTTGCGAATGTGTTGTGTTTGTCTCCTGCAGCTGGTCCCACAGTGAAGCCCTCAGTGTCTCTGCTGCCGCCCTCTTCTCTGCAGATATCTGGAGACTCAGCCGCACTGCTCTGCCTGCTCAGCTCTTACTCTCCACAGGGGGCGCTGGTGAGCTGGACACTGGACGGCTCAGAGGTCACCGAGGGGGTTGTGACCAGCGCAGAGAGCGAGCAGGAAGGCCGCTACAGCCGCAGTAGTGTCCTGACCCTCAGCAAAGCACGCTGGGAAGCAGGAGAGCTGTACGTCTGCAGAGTAACACATGATGGAGCTCCTCATGAGGCCTCGTTCCACAAGAGTCGCTGTTAGTCGCTCGCAGTGCTGATGTTTCTCCAGTGAGCGCTGCTCTCTCCTGAAGATGAGCGTATCTGAGTGTACCTGTGTCAGGCAGGATTCACATGAGTCTAGTGCTGCAGCTGTAGTCATTTACAACTCAATACTGAAAGAGAGCTCTAGTGTCAAAGCACTGGCTGATCTTTCAATCTGCTGTGTTTGCTGCAACATTCAATAAAGCTTCTCAACAAACTCCATTTGTGTCTGACAACATCATTCAACTAACAGATGAAGATGCATGTAGTGTTTGTCCAGGTGCTTCTCAGAAGCTCGATCAGTAGCAGTAAATCTAGTCAAATAAAGCTCTTGGGGTTTGAAGATGGTCTCTGGAGACAGAGCTGCTCTATTCTGAGAGGATCACAATCACTCCACCCTGACAATGCAAATGAGATTTTCAGCCCACACTCCCAGAGTCACTGTTTGTTTGGTTACATGATCTGAACTGAAACACACCAGTTTCACTTCTGCTGTAGTCCTGCAGCCCAGGTGCAAAGGAAATATATTTAAATTGTGCTTTTTTTGGACATACTTAGTATATTTATATTATGCTATGCTAAATGCATATTACATGTATTATTTTGAAACAATAAATATATTAAGCATATTTCAAAATATGTTTAAGATCAAATTTACAATATATTTAAATATATTAAATTGTGTTAAACTGTATTTATTCACAATTCATTTAAACTATTTGGTCCCACTTTATATAAGGTGGCCTTAACTATTATGTACCTACATTCAAAATTAATAATTTGATACAATGCACTTATTGTGTACACGTTTATAAATATAAAACAATATAAATACTGTTCAGTTTCTTGCACAGACTGATCATTTTGTGTCTTTACACATCAATGTATTTTCACGAGCTGCAGGGTTTCATTTGGCTTTGTTTGTGTATGTTTTTTTGACTCTCAAAGCTGTGATTCCCATCCACTTACATTATATGACTTATGAATCTTCGAATAAACGAATAAATCTTCGTTTCTGTTCTACTGAAGAAACAAAGTCACCTACATCTTGGATGCCCTGGGGGTAAGCTGGTCTATGATGTAATAAATGGTACTGCAGTTGTGAGGTGGAGTCCTTCACAGTCCACTACACAAGACATAAGGGACTTCTTTCCCCATGGATTACAGACACATAAGACTTGAAATAAATATATAGAGATAGGCTAATAACACACACACACACACACACACCTACACTCACAGCCTTGATAAATAATTAAGTAATATTGTGCATCATAAAATATATGAAAATGTTAAAAATGTCTTTTAAAATATCTTTTGAAAAGCAAACTGAAGCAGGATCATTACTTAAATATTTTAAATAAACTGCAGCAGGCCTTCACATGGTTATAAAGAACTGATACTTTAAACCCACTAAAACATGAGTAATTTAGCTATTTTCTTACACAAACTAAACAAAATATACTTTAAGTAAGAGTAAAATAAGTGTTTTATGTAAATAGACTAAAACTTCACTTAAAGTTTGCTTGTCTTAAGCATATTTCTTAAAAGACAGCAGAAGTGACTGATTGCAATCTGTTCAGTTTGATTGACAGGCATCATATTTTACACCTAAAACATGATGATCATATTAAAACACTGACTTGTTTTCTTCAGGAATATACTATTTCTGTTGTAAAGATATTGTGTTATGTATGTTTGTGTTGATCAGTGTTGTGTGTGATTGTGTTGTAGAGCAGCTGCAGTGTCTCTCAGCTGTATCAGTGCAGTCACTGTGACTCTGACTGACGGAGGGTTTTGTACGACTCTTTATCACTGTGAACACACAGCTACCACTGATCTGATGTAGACTCATACAGTAATAATCTCCTGTATCTTCGGTCTGGACTCCACTGATGGTCAGAGTGAAATCATTGTTAGATCCACTGCCACTGAATCTAGAAGGAGTTCCTGACTGCCGTTGATTTGCTCCATAAATAAGGAGTTTAGGAAATTATCTCCACTTCAATGAAAATGTTCTATTAAAATGTTTGAGAAAGGCCAGTTTGAATTTGTGATCTGTGTATTTAATCACCTCATTTGTATTATTAATTCAGACAGAAATGTGAGCTGCATTAGTGGCTCAATGATGATCAGTTGTTTGTATGAATCTTCATTTATAAGTTTAGTCATACATATCTTCCTCAGATCCACTGCATAATGTCAGAAAAGATTTATAGAGATCATCACTGCCCTACACACCTGGATAAAAGAGATACATGTATGAATGCTGTTTGTGACCTGTCCACATGAATATGGGTATTTTCAAAACCACAGCCTTTTCTTTGCTTGTTTGGACGTTTGTTCACACGCAAACTTATTATCAGCTCACTGAAACCGAATCTTTTTGAAAACTCCTGCAGGGTGAAGATTTTCAGAGTCTCTGGTTGCAGTGCTGTCATGTAGTCGGTGAAACCAGAGATTTTGGATTGTGACCAATACTTTTTTAAGGCTTCTGATTGGCCAACATGGCATTATGGTTAGGGTTATATCGCCACCTGTTGGTTTGGCATGCTCTTGTCTTGACAGTGTTTCACAGTGCTTTTTTGCATTATTTATAATTATATATTTATTTATTTTTAAATGACGGAGGCAACACTATGGTGGCCAAGAGCTAAAACAACCAACCTTTGCAAATTAAGAAAATAACTTCATCAATTTGACAACACACACGCTGCAAATGCTCACAACACAAACAAATAAAGGAACAGGCTGCAAATAAAATTCTTTATTTGTTTGTGTTGTGAGCATTTGCAGCACCTGCTGTCAAACTGATGAGGATGTTTTCTTGATTTGCTGGTGCTTTTTCTATTTGCAAGTGTTTTCTGAAGTTGCAGCATGTTGAGATCTCTCGCCCACTGTAAAAAAACCCTCTGTTTATAAAATACCTGTTCATGTGTGGACTTGGCCTTGGATTTCAGTAAATCCCAGAGTGTGCTCAGTGTTTATATGGAGCCACTGGAACAGTGTTAAAAGTAGCACTGAAGCAATAGGTGTGTTTGACTTGAAGCAGCGCTGCACAGACCGATCGGTGCTTTCCAGTCGCTCTCGCGGTACTTTGATGTCATACACCAATCGATCTGCACAGCAGCACTTAAACTCAAACACACCTCTCGTTGGAGTTAATTAGTTAAATAGAAGTGATTAATTAAGTCATGATTAAACATTAATGATGATACCTGTTGTTAACAAGCAGAATCACTGAATGAAAGAGAAACAACAAGAACAGAAAATAAGGAGAAGAGACCAGCAGAAACACAACAACCACAACTGACTTACAACCACAGCTTTAGATGAAATCAGCTGAAATAAAAACAGACATTAAATCTCTCAAGATCTCCGCAGACGATGATTAAACAGCCCCACAAACACTGAAACAATCTACACTCATTATAAACCTGTTTGCTTTGTTTCTTTCAAATGTTGTTTTTCAGAGTTAACAGGTTTAGCTCCAGTTTGCTCATGTTCTTTTGAAAGTGTTGCTTCATTGTAAAGTATTTGCTTCGGTTGGGCACTTTACCCTTGATTTTTTTTAATTAATTGTTTTAAACATTTGCAATAATGTTTTTCGAGAACATCTGTGCATTGACAAAGAAAGAGATTGATGAAGAAGCAGATCATGTGAAGTTATCTGTTTACAACAATAAAATAAATTAAATAAAGTATTTTAAGACTAACTCAATATTAATGACTAAACAGTAACCAACAGAAAAAATATTCAATCAAACAAAAGCATCAGTTATTCAGTTATAATTAAAACAATCATCAGCTATCAGTTATCAGTTAAATAGCATCAGTGGACATAAATAATGCTGATTACGTTGATTACATTCTGGGTTTCTCTCTGAAATGGCAGAAGACGGTAACTCGGAGGAGAAGAATTCTTGAATAAAGTTATTTTTGTTTTCTTCGCTCACAGAAAGTATTCTCATAGCTTCAGAAAACTGAAGTTGAGCCACTGATGTCACATGGACTGTTTTATTGACGTCCTTACTGTGTTTCTGGACCTGGGAACATTTCAGTTGTGTTGCGTTATATAATGTTTGTTAAAGATTCATTAATGAAACTTTAATAATTGTAAATCATCTCTCAAAATCATTTGAAGTTTTTTTTTTTTTTTTTTTTTTTTTTTTAAATGCATGATCATATAAATCGAAAGTTTGATGACATTTGTAACCATTTGAATTTACATTTAATAATGACTATTTGGTAAAGTTTAAGAAGTTAGTTAACATTAACCAGCACATTATCTTTCTAGAATATGTGACTATAAATTAAGTAATGATTAGCTAAACATTACATAATGTTTGTTAATTTATTAATGAAAGTCGTTATAAAGTGTTACCACTCTTCAAGTACTTCAAGTTCCTCAACAACATTTCAATTGGACTGAGATCTGGACTCTGACGGCAGGCCCGATGCCAGATTTTTGGTGGCTTTTAGTCAGAAAACGTAAAGATAATGACACACATACAGCAAGGTAATATAAATTCACTTACCTGTCCTATAACTTGAAACAAACATCCATCCCTTCTTAAAAGGCTGTGTTAAAAGAGAGCTGCCTGTTGTGCTATTTAATTAGGCCTACTGTTCTAGCTTCCTTTATTTTTAATTTTTATATATACTGTTTGAATGAAAGCTTGGATATCAAATATTCAATATCACTACTCATCATAAGTACTTGGTAAATTATCAGCCCAGCCGCTACGGGAGACGTTCAAACTAATAGCACGTAATTTACGTCTCTATGATGATTGGTTGATATCAGAAGGGAGGCTAGCCTCCTCTATGATGTTCCTTTTCTCAACACTCCTCAGCGCTGAAAGTGAACACTTGATGCTGATTGGCTAAATTTTTTTTACAACGGAGGCACGAGCGCTCATCCCCCCCCCCCTTCTCTATCACTTAGCGGTTGTAATTACATCAGCAGATTCGGAACATTCGTGATAGAAAAGCAGCACTTTCACGTAATGGTATTACAACTGTGAAAATTACAAACAAAAATATCCTCGTCCTCATTTTCACCTCAAAATTTTGGGGAAGCTGTGCCTCCCCTGCCTCCCCCGACGAACCGCCACTGGTGTGTATTATAGTCTTACTCATACAACTGCCCGCTGTTGAATCTGCTTGCTTTTAGATGGAAAAGCTGCTCACAACCTCTTTTTTCTTCGTAATAATAGCATAACAAAATAGATTTGGCAAACAATCCAGTGTATCTTCTTCTTTGGAAAGCATCAAATAATTTTACAATGCATTTTCGCAGAGGTGAGCAATGTAGCCAATCACAGACATGTTTGTTGACTTCTAAAACGCAGTGGCCAATCAGAGGAGTTTAGGTTGGAATCCACACAATCACCGCTCCGGTCACCGTTCTTTGTCCAGTGCTGGATTCTATCATGCTCATTACCTTTCTAACAAAGACATTCAAAAGTTGCATCATGTAGGCTAGTCACTTTCATTGTATTTTTTTTTTTTTTTACATGTTTTTACTTTGTTAGATCGTGATGAATGAGTGACAGTTTTTAATAAATTTAAAGGGAGCAGTCTTTACATGCTGTATAGTTTTATTCAGAATTTAAATAGAACTTCATGCTTGACAAGCAGCCACATATGACACAGAGAAGGCCAACTGCTACACTAGAAAAATAGAAAAAGATGATCATTTCAGAAGCACATGATTCTGAAACTGATCTGGTCCAAACCATAGACTGTATAAAAACATGGGCGTAGTGTCTGTGACGCCACCCATTGGTTTCTGAAGAGCCCTTTTGAAGCCAAAAGTAGGCGGAGGCGGCCGTCACCATCTTGGCAGCACGTCACCGAGCGTCTCTCCCGGATAATCGAAAATGGTCAAAAGGTGGGAGCTGGTTGCTGAAACCACGCCCACGTAGCGCGACGGCGGTGACAGCAGCAGAAATCCACCTGTCACTCAAGTGGCTGAGCCCTTAATTATGCAGAACTTTAAGGCTTAATATAATTATTATTAATATATTAATATAATTTAAACGGATACATTGTTCCAGACATTTAGTCCTCATGCAGATCAGACTAGAGCAGATGAATCTGATATTAAAATGTAAATGTAGGTAAATAAATAAATAGTAATACTGTTCATTTTAATGTCCGTATGCCATAATCTCTGGAAAATGTGTTACTTGAAGTCATTGTGTTGTTTGTGATCCTCTCATCAGCAGCTGCAGTGTCTCTCAGCTGTATCAGTGCAGTCACTGTGACTCTGACTGACGGAGGTTTTTGTACGACTCTTTATCACTGTGTGAACACAACACTACTAGGACAATGTACACTCTGACAGTAATAATCTCCTGTATCTTCAGTCTGGACTCCACTGATGGTGAGAGTGAAATCACTGTTAGATCCACTGCCACTGAATCTAAATGGAGTTCCAGTGTAACGGCTTGTTGCATAAGATATGAGGAGTTTAGGAGCTTCTCCAGGTTTCTGTAAGTACCAGTGTAAGTAATTACTACCACACACACTACTGCTGGTTTTACAGTTTATTCTGACTTCTTGTCCTTGAGCTGCTGTTAGTAATGATGTACTCTGAGTTACAGTGTACTGTCCTCTACACTCTGAAAGAAAATAATAATAAAAAAGGACAATAAGTAAAAATATATATATTTCACATTTTAACATAATTAGTGTAATTTTTGTTATGAAAATTTTACTACAAACCTTGAGCAAACAGTGTGAAAGTCCAGATGAGGATGATGATGTTGTTCATTGTTGTTGTTGTGTCTTGTGTGATGATGAAGATTGTGTTCTGTTCTGCTCTCAGTCATGAAGTGTTAAACTCACAGCACTATAAACACTCTCAGAGCACTGAAGCATGTGCTGACGATGCAAAGAAGTGGGCAGGATTTACAACAGCTTGAGCTGATAACAAATTCATATACTATAAAAGTATAGATTATATCATTTTACATTGAGTAATATAACTTGTTGATCCATTGACTAGTAACAATTGCTAAAACATTTTTATGATAAAGTGATATTTCACTGACTGATGTTCTTAGACTTTATACTGATGCATTTTGTTATGAATAAAGCATCACACAAAAACTGTTGTAGAAATATCTTCATAACACATATTGTATCCATGATTTATTTGTAGTGGACAGCACAGTTTATGGCAGGGCCTCTCTCTGACCACTCTAGCTGACAAAGGTTTGCTACATTTTGATTGGGTCTTGGTAGACGAACATAACCAAACTGTCCAACACCATCAGATAAAGATGCCAGGACAACAGCCAGACACCTCTTAGATGCCAAGAAGAAGACCTTTGGTACGAAGCCCAGGAAGCACAGGACTTCCCGTTGGTCAAAAATGCAGTTTCTGCCCTTCACCACCAACAGACTGATTCCTCAGGTTTTGTCCTGTGACCGCCATAAAATTCCTTTGGACCTCAGGATGCAGCAGCAGTGGGTGAAACAAAGAGATCACAGAGTTCCATCCAAATCCATTCATAACTATGTTCACAAACCTTAAACTGATGCAAACCACAACACACACATCTTATAAATATATATAAATAAATATTCTCAATGTCAGCGACATGTAGTGCAACTTCTTAAAGAAACTCAATGAACAAATTAATGCATGCATGACAGTTCAATATTTTTCCATCATGTTTGGACTTAATGTGTTCGTAACATTGCCAAATGTATTCTGGTTGCGGTTCGATAAGTGAATAATGCATTGGTAAAACTTCAGTGACACTTTTCTAAATGTGTGTTTGGACTATGCAAATAAGTCCCCAGGAGGAAAGAAGGGTGGGCCACACCGTGTCCTCCCACTCTGATGGAAACAGCCAATCACAGGCAGAAGACACACAGACATCTGTAACAAGGTTAAGCTCCGGCGAGCAAACCTTTACTCCAAGGTACCTTTGCTTGTGTGTTCCAGGCAAAAACCTTCTGCACTTACTCCAGGGGCACATCTGCGTGTTCCAGATCTTAGGACCCTATGGTGATCAGCATCCTACAGTGCTTCGTGTTCAGGGCTGTCGAAAGAGATTTCTGCTCCTTTCCCCACAGCAAAACCAGTGGATGAAGTCACCACTACTGGACTGCTCACTCAACTCCAGAGAATTTAACTATCACTTATCCAAACCTCTTCCAGAGACCTTGACATTGTTGTACATCATCAGCATATGATTGTCTAATTTACATTAGATATTATATAGCTGATTGCAGTTAACAAATAATCTTTCACGTATTTGTTTGATGCATAATAAGGTCCTTCACCTTATTTGTTTCAAAGTAGCAACAGTTTATCTTTCCAGATAACGTAGCTCTGACATAGCGACACCCAACATAATCACTTGCATTTTATGTCTCTTTCGCTGAATATGCTCTTGGAATAAAGCTCTTGGGTTTTGAACATGGTCTCTGGAGACAGAGCTGCTCTATTCTGAGAGGATCACAATCACTCCACCCTGACAATGCAAATGAGATTTTCAGCCCACACACTCCCAGAGTCACTGTTTGATTGGTTACATGATCTGAACTGAAACACACCAGTTTCACTTCTGCTGTAGTCAAGCAGCCCAAGTAAAAAATACATGTATTTAAATAGTGTTATATGGCATACTTATATATGATATATTATACTAAATGCATATCAAATATATTATTTTGAAACAATAGGTATATTAAGCATATTTGAAGACATGTATAATATCAGTTTTATATATATATATTAATATATTAAATTGTGTAATATAGGAACCTCTTCAAGTAGATTTAGTGCAGTTTAGTTGTATTTTTTTACAATTAATATAAAATATTATTCTAATGTGACTGAGTAACATTTCAATAGCATTTCAGCTCATTAGAAATGCATTAGCATTGCAATACTAGTGTATTATTAAGTTGCTTTTTTTCTGGTATTAAAAATAGTATAAAGGTGCAAAAATCATTAACATAAATGATTAAACATAAACATAAAACACTAGAGTATATTAAAAAGTACAGCAGCATATATAATATCTTGACCAAAATACATAATAAAGTAAAGATCAGTGAAATGCTATGACAGAGCTCTTTTTATCCATTTGTAGAACATTTCAGTTATGCCAAACTATGAATTACATTACTGATTACATTATTGAATAATAAGTCTGCGATTCTTTTCAATCCTTGCAAATTTAGACATTTCAAAACAAAAACTTAAGCCTGCAAATGGCTGAACAAAGAAAGAAACAGAAGAGTTTGTCACAAGTGGACTGTCACTTCTCTGAGTATGACTTGTATTTTCAGCAGCTGAGGGCTTGCAATTCAGACACTGTAGTATTTAAAGACTGCTTTATCACAGGACCTGTGAAAGGGAAAAATAATTCATATAAAATTAACCAATGATTAACAGTTTTGCATCAGTGCTTGAAAATATGTATTATAATTTGCATACACATTAGAATTTTTAGAATTAAATAATCATAGTTTCATGATCATAGTAATCTTCTTTTATAATACATTAGAAGTTATACATTGTAAGAATACACTTAGACACTTAGAACACACAATAACATATGGCACATGTAGCTATAATGTATTTTTTGCTGTGGTGAATTAATGTGCTACATAAAAAAAAATAAAAAAATATTTTACAAAATACCTTACTTTTGAAAAGCAGATTGAAGCACAGGAAATATTTAAAGGTGTCCTATTATGCTCTTTTACAAAGTCTTGATTTTGTTTTTGCGGGTGTACTAGAACAGGCTCTCAAATGCCGCGTTTCCACCGAAATTACCCAGAACAATTGTACAGAAACTTTTTTCCCCAGGAACTATTTTCCCCCCAGACCTGTTGCTTTCTGCGTTTCCACCGCGGTCTAAAGTACCGTGAAGAACACGAACTTGTGTTCTTGTGGAGCTTCCTTGGAAGAACGAACTTGGAAGGACACAAGAACACAGAACGCACCCTTATGAGTATCGAGATGTGCTGCGTTCTTGCTTAACTGATCGCATAGTCACAGCATAAGCAGCGGCCAATGAACCATAAATATAACACAATATTATTATTTTCATTTTAACATAAAGATAAATAAGATACAGGCCAAAGATTACCTGTTAGATTTACCCAAAACAAATTATATTTTATGTTTAACCATTAAAGAGACATCAGAGCCAGCAGCAAATGTCATAAGGACTAGGCAAGTTGAGACTGCTCTAGGTCGGATACATGAGCACTGAGCTCCCACTGATCGCGTGGAGCTGACCGTCTCCGAAATCGCATTTTTTAAATAGGCGCTGTCTTTATAAATAAACTACAGATTTGAGTTTCAAACAACTACATTCTCGCCTGAAATACTTTTAAAATTAAATTTCATGACACAATAACAGTAATATTTAGAAAATGATCCAAATAAATGGTGGTTGAAATCACAATGCTGCATGAAGTCAACCAATCAGCATGTTCAGCACCCAAGTCCCCCCCCCCGAAAGTTCCGGAACTTTGAAAAAGTACTACCTCGTGAGCAGGGACTTTCTGCGGGGCATTTTTTTTTTTACCTGGAACTTTTTATTTAGATCCTGGTTCCTGTGGTGGAAACACACCGAGTACCAACCTAAAGTCCCTAGTTCCTGGGTAAAGTTCCAGCGGTGGAAACACGCCTATACTAGGTTGTTCGAAAAACATATTATTTTTCACATATTTTACATTATTACAACACCTTTCTCTCCAGTATGCCATGAATGGCTGGAATAGTTCCTGTATCAAATGAAGGCCCGCCTTCTGAAATATGAAATGTGCTGTGATTGGTTGGTTGGGCCAGTGTGTGCTGTGATTGGTTAGCTGGGCCAGTGTGTTGTTATTGGTTAGCTGGGCCAGTGTGTTTTGTGATTGGTTGGCTGGGCCAGTGTGTGTTGTGATTGGTTGGCTGGGCCAGTATGTGTTGTGATTGGTTAGCTGGGCCACTGTGTGTTGTGATTGGTTAGCTGGGACAGTGTGTGTTGTCATTGGTTGGCTGGGCCAGTGTGTGTTGTGATTGGTTAGCTGGGCCAGTGTGTGCTATGATTGGTTAGCTGGGCCATTCTGTGTTGTGATTGGCAGCACTCGGAGCCTGGTCAGGAAATGTCATGCCCCTTACCATAAGGGGCATGACACTATAAAAAAGAAAAAAGTCCAGCTCAGACCTCTACTACATTTCAACTAACTCTCATTAGACTAGAGTATTAGTAGACTGTCTGATAAATATCTTATAACTCTTTTTTGTGATGGTCTCCCAACAGACATTCTACTGACTAGAGTAATTTTGCTAGTACATGTGTAACTTATTCTAACCCTAGCTCTACCGGTCTATTAACACTCTACTAACACTTTAATGAGAGTCAGTAGATATGTAGGTGCAGCGTTACTTAAATAGTCAACAGAATGTGTATAAAACATTCGAAGAAACAGAAGAAACAGTCGAGCAACAGATAAGTACAGCAGTTTGTAAGTGTTTTGCCTCGTTTTCTCATTAAACTACTGCGTGATCGTCGTTGCTAGGAAAACTTTGCTTTATTTACTGTGTGTCTTACCCTGGTAAATACGTGCTAAAGTGGCGCTTGGTTTTGCATTTGCCTATCACGGGACTGGCCAGTTTTGGTCTGCTAAATAGGGAGGCGTGACCAGCTGACTTCAATCACAGGTAATCAGGCAAATATATAAGTGGTAGGTGTCACCGCAGTAGCGGTCACGGCAGCCCTCGTGTGAAGCCTCCCCGTGTGAAGACCGACGAGTGTAAAGACCATCGACTCTACCTGCGCGACTCCACCGAGCAAGGACACCGACAGGGCACTTGAGTATTGCTTTCCTCCCCTTCAAGTTAGTTTGCAGGTTTGTCCTCAAATACTTATTTCGGTCACTTGTAGTCACTATGTGCTTTCAGATCTCTACTATCACTACTAACACTCGGAGAGCACGCTATGTACGTCTAAGGAAGGCCTGCCGACAAAACTACGGCCTGTCCCTCTGACCTCTACTACTATGCTCTCTATTCCAGTTGGTCTCTGGAACTGCCAGTCTGCTGTTAACAAAGCAGACTTCATTTCTTCTCTTGCTACTCATTCCGGTCTCAACCTCATGGCACTGACTGAGACTTGGATCAAACCTGAAGACACTGCCACTCCCGCAGCCCTCCCCACTAATTTCACTTGTTCCCACACCCCTCGTACGACTGGGAGAGGTGGAGGTACTGGTCTCCTTATATCGAAAGATTGGAAATTTGATCTTCAACCATCACCTACAGGTAACGGTTCATTTGAATCACATGCTATTACTGTAACCCACCCTGTTAAAATCCACTTTGTGGTCATTTATCGTCCCCCAGGTCAATTGGGAAACTTCTTGGAGGAGTTGGATGTGCTGCTATCAAACTATCCTGAAGATGGTACTCCTCTGGTACTGCTTGGTGACTTCAACATCCACCTAGATAAACCCCTGACTTCAACACTCTGCTCGCCTCATTTGATCTCAAGCGAGTGTCTACTACAGCGACTCACAGGCAACCAACTGGACCTCATCTACACACGCTGTTGCTCCGTGGACAACTCTTTAGTTGCTCCACTGCACACCTCAGACCACTTCCTCATCACTGCTAACCTAGCACTTACTCCTGAAGCAGCACACGCTCCAACGCAGGTCACCTTTCGACGGAACCTACACTCACTCTCTCCATCTCGCCTATCCTCTGTGGTTTCATCCTCACTTCCTTCACTCTCGCAGTTTTCAGCTCTGGACACGAACAGTGCTACGGACACTTTTTGCTCCACTCTAACCTCTTGCTTGGACAACTTTTGCCCACTGTCGTCTAGACCAGCACGCACCACCCCATCTGCCCCCTGGCTGTCTGATGTTCTCCGTGAACATCGCTCTAAACTCAGGGCTGCAGAGAGGAAATGGCATAAATGAAGAAACTCTACAGACCTCAGTGTGTATCAGTCTCTCCTCTCTTCCTTCTCTGCAAATGTCTTCACTGCTAAAACATCCTACTACCACAACAAAATTAACAACTGTTGTGACGCTCGCACCACTCGTCAAAACTTTCTCTTCTCTTCTTAATCTGCCTCCACCTCCTCCTCCATCGACTCTTACAGCTGACGGCTTTGCAGTTTTCTTCACAAATAAGACAAGAACCATCAGTGACCAGTTCTCCACACGCAGACTGAGGATAACTTCACAACGACAAATGCACACTCTTTCTCCTCCTTCTCTCCACTCTCAGAGACGGACGTTTCCAAACTTATCCTGTCCAGTCATCCTACTACTTACCCACTTGATCCGATCCCCACTCACCTCCTTCAAGCGATTTCTTCTTCAGTCATACCTTCACTTACTCACATTATCAACTCCTCTCTTCACTCTGGAACATTTCCCTCAGCATTTAAGCAGGCTCGGGTAAGCCCACTGCTGAAGAAACCATCTCTAAATCCAGCACTTCTAGAAAACTACAGACCGGTATCCCTTCTTCCATTCATTGCAAAGACACTTGAACGAGCTGTGTTCAACCAGCTCTCTATGTTTCTTGTACAGAACAACCTCCTGGACAGCAACCAATGTGGCTTCAAAAGCGGCCACACTCAACTGAGACTGCCCTGCTCTCAGTTACTGAAGCCCTGCGACTGGCAAGAGCAGCTTCAAAATCCTCAGTACTCATTTTGCTGGACATGTCTGCTGCTTTTGACAACGTTAATCACCAGATAATCCTGTCCACCCTCAGAAAGATGGGCGTCTTAGGAGCCGCACTCCAGTGGTTTAAGTCCTACCTTTCTGATAGATCCTTCATGGTGTCTTGGAGGGGTGAAGTTTCTAAGTCACAACAACTTGCTACTGGGGTTCCTCAAGGCTCAGTACTTGGACCACTTCTCTTCTCCATCTACATGACGTCATAAGGATCTGTCATTCAGAAGCATGGCTTTTCTGATCACTGTTACGCTGATGACACTCAACTCTACTTCTCATTCCAACCAGATGACCTGACGGTAGTTGCTCGCATTTCAGCCTGTCTGAGTGACATTTCTAGCTGGATGCATTTCTCACCTTCAGCTCAACCTTACTAAGACAGAACTGCTGGTGGTTCCAGCTAACCCATCGTTTCATCACAACTTCTCTATACAGCTGGGTTCCTCAACCAAAAATCCTTCCAGGACAGCCAGAAACCTAGGAGTTGTGCTGGATCATCAGTTAAGCTTCACAGACCATATTGCTACAATGACCCGGTCCTGCAGATTTGCCTTATACAACATTAGGAAGATTAGACACTTCCTGTCAGAGCAAGCCACCCAACTTCTTGTCCAAGCTCTTGTTCTCTCCAGACTGGACTATTGTAATGCTCTCCTGGCGGGCCTCCCTGCATGAACTATCAAGCCTCTGCAACTGATCCAGAATGCAGCAGCGAGGGTTGTCTTCAATGAGCCAAAAACAGCTCACGTTACTCCTCTCCTTATCAGGTTACACTGGCTACCAGTAGCCGCTCACATCAGATTCAAGGTACTGATGCTTGCCTACAAGATGACCACTGGCACGGCCCCAACATACCTAAGCTCATTAGTTCAATCTTATGCGCCCTCCAAAAGTTTGCACTCTACAAGTGAACGACGCCTTGTAGTGCCATCCCAAAGAGGTTCAAAATCACTCTCATGGACCTTTTCCTGGACTGCGCCCAGCTGGTGGAATGACCTCCCGATCTCAATTCGAACAGCTGAGTCTTTACTCATTTTCCAAAAACATCTAAAGACTTATCTTTTTCGCCTGCATTTAACCAACTAATACTAGTACTTACCTTTTCTTTTCTTGTCTATCTTATTCTTAAAAAAAACAAAAAAAAAAAAACCCTGGCTATGTGTTTTGTACTAGACTAACTGAGACTTGTCATAGCACTTGTATACCGTTGTTGTTCTCTTGTTGATCTGATTGCTTCTATTGTTCTCATTTGTAAGTCGCTTTGAATAAAAGCATCTGCTAAATGATTAAATGTAAATGTAAAATTGAATATCAAATTAAAGTGAAACCCAAAACAGTACATTTTCATGTGCTGAATTATAGCAAGCAATGGTGGATGAAACGGATGTACCAGACTAACTGATGAAGAGAAAAGTCAAGCTCTTATCATAGCCGCCTGCTGTGAGCTTCTGTGTAATATTGTGTGTGTCATGACCTGGCTCTAAAGCCATGACAAAAAATAGAAGGACGCAGTTTTAAACCACAAAATAAAATTTATTAACTAAAAAAAAAAAAAAAAACACCGATACAACAACTAACATAACATAATACAACCGTGAAGTGTGAAAATCAGTACGATCAGTAAAAATGAGGTGCATGTTTGGATGACTGGAACGTATGCTGTTGCGTGTTGCATGAACAAAGCAATTAGTGCACGGGAGAGAAGGGCTCTCCCCTAACCAAGAGAGTGGTAGGTTTATGAAGGCATGAAACACCTGGCCCAGGTGTCCCCAATCTCACTGACAAATGATAGCCACGCCCCCTGCAACAGAGAACAAACCAGAGGCAGGGAAACAGGCCAGACCAACAGGCCATCACACCCCCCCAATAAGAACGGGGTCCCAAATGGAATCCCGTTATCCACATATGACTAGTAACTCAATTCATAATTCGATAAAGAAAAATAAAAAAAAACTATGAAAGTGATTATTAAACAAAGCTACATAAAATCAACAAACCTCTCTTACTTGACCATAATCAGTCCTATCCCGGTTCCACAGTTCAGCACCCCCTTTACCACTTCCCTAGCTCAGCAACCCGTGCACCTAGGAAGCAAATTGAGAGTTTGGGAAAAAAAAACAGGAGGGGAGCCTTAAGCCCGTAGATTACACCTGTGGAGCTCTAGACAACGCGTCTGCCACCACGTTGTCAGTCCTCTTAATGTAACGGACATCCAGGCAGTACGATTGCAGGAACAGGGACCACCTAATTAATCTCTGGTTTGGACACTGTAAAGAATTAAGGAAAATTAAAGGATTGTGGTCGGTGAAGACCACAACAGGAGCACTACCACCAACATAAACCTCAAAATGTCTTAATGCCATTATCAGAGCCAGGGTTTCCTTCTCAACCACTGAGTAATTCAACTGACAAGAGTTGAACTTTCTTGAGAAGAAACTCAGACTTGTCAATACCCCGGTCATGCTCCTGCATCAAAACACCCCCAACGTAATCTCCTCAGACACATCACTCTGACCTTGAACCTTCCACACTTGATGGGGCGCAACACAGCGACGGCTGGGGCCTGCGGGAATAATAGGGTTTTAACAAATTCACATGACAAAGCTGTGTGCTTTTCCTGCGATCTGGTGTAGCAATCACATAATTTTGCTCTGTCACTTGTTTCACCACCATATAAGGTCCTGCAAATTTGGCTTGAAATGGCGACTGGATAAAAGGGAACAAAGCAAGCACCTGGTCCCCTGGACTAAAAACCCCTCTGCTCTGTATTCCTATCATACCAGGACTTAATTTTCACCTGTGTTGAAGTCAACTTCTCTTTAGCCAAATTGCCTGCAGTATACAGACGATGGCGAAAACCATTCACAACGTCAATTAAATTCTTAGGAGGCTCTGTCTCCCTCCAACGGTCGGCCAGTGCAGCCAATGGACCACAAACAGTGTGGGCACATACAAGTTCATTTGGGCCTAAACCCAAGGCTTTCTTGCGTTACCTCTCTGGCCAACAACATTAACCATGGTAACCCCTCTTCCCAATCCCTACCCAACTCAGTGCAGTATGAACGGAGAAGTGATTTCAATGACTGATGAAAGCGTTCCAACGCCCCCTGACTCTGTGCATGATACCCAGAGACTTGATTGTGTTGAACTCGAAGTTGTTTTACAACTTGCGCAAATACATGAGAACAGAAATTTGATCCTCGGTCAGATTGAATTATTTTTGGAATACCAAAAATTGAAATAAACTGAGAAAGAGCACGGACTACTGACTTGGCTGAAATCGTGCGCAACGGATATGCGGCTGGATAGTGGGTACTCTGACACATCACCGTTAATACATAGACAGCGCCAGACTTTGATCGCGGTAAAGGGCCAACACAGTCGATAATCAAATGCTCGAATGGCTGACTAACAGCAGGAATGGGATACAGAGGGGCCGGTTTCAAAAATTGGTTAGGCTTGTCTGTCAGCTGACACATATGACACGTTTTAATATAGAAGGAAACATCTCTTTTTAAACAAGGCCAAAAAAAATGTCTCAACAAACGATCATATGTCTTTACACCCGAGTGTCCCGATTCATTGTGCGCAATTTTTAACACTGACTGCCTAAGCTTAGCTGGTAGAACAAGCTGGAAGATAGGATCCCAACAACGTTACCCCTGTGCAAAGTCCATTTTCTCACCAACAGAGAATTCTGCAGAAAATATCCACAGGCGCTGTCCTCGACGTCCCCATCAGGCCTGACCTGATCATACAACCCTGTCAGTGAAGGATCTAATTGCTGCTCCACCACCAACTCACTATGGGACAGAGATACAGGGAAATCGGCCAAAGGCACTGACAACTTTTTTAAACATTTACCAGTGTGAAAAACAGATTCATGCTCAGTGTTGGTACGCGCCATAGCACGGGTTACAGAGCAGGCTGCAAATGCCTCAGGAAAATCCCGTTGGCATTCATCAGGATCTTGCCTCAACCGCGGCACCGACTCAGCAACAATGGGCGGAATAACATCAGGCCAAACCCGAGCACCTGCCAACTTGTTACCAAGAATCAGAGAGATTCCCTCAATTGGTAACGCTGGGCGCACAGCAAGCGCGGCTTCGTCCTGGAACAAATCACAATCAATAACCACTCTATGTAATGGTACAGACAAAACATTCAAGCCCATTCCCCGAACTGGAATAAAACTGCCAACTTCAGACTCTTCGGATAAAGGTAACATGCCTGCCTGAATAAAAGAATCAAATGCTCCCATGTCCCTCAAAATATTCACCGGCACATTTACCTCACTGCCAACCATATTCACATAACCCCTTCTCACAAGCGGCAAATATTATTTCATAGCAGCTGAACACGAGCTGTTTACAGGGTAACCCGAATCTCCGGTGGTCAGATTCCCAGGCACAGCCAAGCCTGCCCCTTTCACCTGAGAACCTGGAACAAATTTTGTCTTATGAGCCTTAAGCATATAGCAGTCAGCCTCCCAATGACCGCGTTTATGACAATAGTTACAACATTTATCTGTTTCACGTGAACCACCACCACCGTCGGACTGAAAATCTCTATTTGTACGAGACGAAACATCAAGCATTGTACTCATCCCAGTCCCTATATAATTCGTTGGAACCCTGTGTTCAACAAATGCATGTTTATGTATTAACAAAATCATCAGCCAGCGCAGCTGCTTCAGCCGCAGTTTTTGCCTTTTGCTCACTGATATATGTAGCAACACGTTCGGGAACTGAGTCTTTAAATTGTTCCAATATAATGAGTTCCCATAAACTCTCAAAATCAGTGACCTCAGCAGACGCACACCATCGTGAAAAGCAAGTCGTTAAATCCCGCACAAATTCTAGATGGCTCTGCTTTGGCCCTTTTTTCCAAGATCTAAATCTTTGTCTGTAATATTCTGGAACGCATTCATAAGCCTTCAACACGGCAGCTTTCACATTTGCATAATCTTGACTATCTGCCGCGGTTACTGCTGAATAGGCCTCTTGAGCTTTACCAGTTAACACGCATTGAAGCATCAAAGCACGAACTGCGGCCGGCCAGTTACGTGCATCTGCAACCCTTTCAAATAGCAGAAAAAAAAAAGAATCTGGATCACTCTCTGAAAACTTCGGCACCAGTCGCAAATTTCCCAACACATCAAAATCAGAGCTAAGCTGCTGAGGATCTGACGCTAACTCAGGATGCACTCCAGGTCGAGATGTAATGTTACCCCTCGCGAATCATCTCGAGTTGATGTTCAAAATCCAAGCGCGTTTGCTGACGCAACTTTTCCACAGCCAAATCTTTCTCGATTGCGGCGTTAACTTTATATTTATCATATTCTATTTGCAACATAAAAAGTTCTTTCCTCTCTGCAAAACTCAATCCCTCCATTGATACAGGCGCAAAAGACGAAGCAGCCGATTTTTCTTCCACCAAAATTTTCTGTTCAACCAATTTACTCTTTACACTGCCTTTTATTTTTTATTTTTTAGAACTGCTACTAACCTCAACTTGATAGTAATTTGCTAACTGCAGCAACTGCTCTTTTGTACATTGCTCAAAACGCCTCATTCGACGGACAATCAATAAATTCCTCCACAATCGACATTATTATCAAAATGCGCCAAACAGCTCAGCAAGTGTATGAATCAAAGCACACAACGGCCAAGATCTACAAGCAAAGTATGTCCCTCTACCTAACTCAACCCCAAAAGCTACCTACCTAAACTAAAACCTTTCTCTTCATGCAGTTACCGGCGGTGGGCATTTAAGCACCAAAGCCCGATGGACAGGAAAAGCAACCAGAACCTGGGCGACTCACCCCAGACCACGGATGTGCGCCCGAGACAATTGCTCTAGCCGCCTTCACCACAACACTACAAAACCCAGCCCAACAAAATCCAAAAGAGCAACACCGCTATACACCTAACAGGGACACCAATTGTAACCAATGAATACTCAGTAACACAGTCATACACTCACTTACCTGAACTCTTGCGCACCAAAGTCGAGAAGAAAAAAAATAAATAAACCCAAACTCCCCACACAAAAAGTTTCAAAACTGTGCCCGCTTCAAACAAAGCCACTTTGCCGCCTCAGGATTCCAACACCTGATCGAAGCAACAATGAATCTTCACCATCAGCTGACGTCACGTATGACAACACGCCATTCACAATATTCTGACCGGATCAAAACCAACGGACGAGCCCCCACTTTGTCATGACCTGGCTCTAAAGCCATGACAAAAATAGAAGGACGCAGTTTTAAACCACAAAATAAAATTTATTAACTAAAAAAAAAAACCGATACAACAACTAACATAACATAATACAACCGTGAAGTGTGAAAATCAGTATGATCAGTAAAATGAGGTGCATGTTTGGATGACTGGAACGTATGCTGTTGCGTGTTGCATGAACAAAGCAATAGTGCACGGGAGAGAAGGGCTCTCCCCTAACCAAGAGAGTGGTAGGTTTATGAAGGCATGAAACACCTGGCCCAGGTGTCCCCAATCTCACTGACAAATGATAGCCACGCCCCCTGCAACACAGAACAAACCAGAGGCAGGGAAACAGGCCAGACCAACAGGCCATCACATGTGTCAAAATCAAATCAATCTGAACACGATTTAAAATCTCCGTTTGAATTGGACTTTGAGCTTTGTAATGTTGCAGATCTTTTTTATGCTCAAACAGGAACATTACAGACTAACTAAAGTTGAAAAAGTGAAAAAGCATTATAGCACATTATAGCACTTTTAAAACATATTGCAGTGGCCCTACACATTATTATAAAATACTTATACATTAAACCCTATAAAACCTGAATCATTTTGCTATCTTCTTACACAAAGTACACATAAAATATATTTTAGGTAAGAGTAAAATTAAAATTAGTAAATAAATAAATAAATAAATACACTAAAACTTCACTTAAAGTATGCTTGTGTTAAGAATATGACTTAAAAGCTCAACTATGCATATATTTATTTGCATACTTTTTAGAAATATATTTCATACAGGACCACTTTGGCAAGTTACTTGAGTTTATTGAACACAATTTATCTGTGGCGGTATGGTTCCTTATGGGGGTTCTTGCTCCCAAATTAATTGAACATACAAGAGCTTAAACATTAACCCCCCTGGATCCATCAGCTTGGAAATACATGACAATTAAGACACTTAATAATGTCTTTGAAAGCAAAAAGTGGTAATCGTGTAGATGTGGCAGTGGGACGTCTATCCTGTAGCTTGGTTATGAGGATAAGTGTCTCTCAGTGGACCTCAGCGAGGTCCATGCCAACCCGGACTTGAAAGCCTTAGTGATCTGAAACAAAGTAGATGACAACCAAAAGGTGCACGGTAATATGCTCATGCTTATAATGGGGAGGGAGGGAGGGTTGCGAGCAATTTGAGCATACTTACCGAGCAGTAGTGCCATGTACTGTATATATGTCCCGTGTCTAGCAGGAGAATGTTAGTGATTGGAGCGATTTGACAGCTTACATCTGGTCACATCACTATGCCTCCTTGGCCTGACTGAACTAATGCTGTGCTCGATTAAAATGCAGTTTAATATAATTTAATGCACTTAAAATGAGAATGTTGTGGATACAAATGTACAATTGTACTTTAAGTATATTTTTAATACATTTAATAGCATATCTTTTGGAGCATGCAGACAAACCCATTACATTTCAAAGGGATAATGTATATGAAAATGTCAGTAAAATCAGAAAAATCTATGATCGCAAATACAGAACAAGTCATTCTGACAGTAACTGTGTAAGAATGTAAATCTTTCTGTGGGTCAAATGGAAAGCATCACATCCAGACAGCAGAAGTGACTGAATGCAGTCTGTTCAGTTTGATTGACAGCAATCATATATTACACCTAAAACCAGAGCCGGATTATCCATAAGGGCACTTGGGCCCAACCATTCACAACCACTAGGGGGGCACCACATGACACAAGCTTTAAAAATATTTTTCGTAAATTACTTTAAAATCAACAAAAAACACATAAAACACCATAAATAACACTAACATAAAAACAAAAATAAAAAAAAAAAAAATAAAGAATAAAAAACAAATAAAGATTACAATACAAAAATGATGTATGTTGCAGCCATTACTGCTAATGTTAGCCTAGGCGTCGGCGATTACCGCCAGGCGAATGACGATATGCTTCTTGGGGGAGACAGGAGCGAGGAAGACTCGGGTGAGGAAGAGGACATTAATGAAGATAAATATGGTGCAAAATGTGAAAGCTTGTAGAATACGATGTGAGAACTTGCAGAACAAAACATCTGAACAACTTACTGAAATGTATATTCCAAATACATAATATCGATCAATCAGTGTTTTTCAACTGCGGAAAGAGGTCAATAAAACAGCTGGAGAACAATTAGGTCACATAACATTTACCTCAGGAAAGCCATTTGATGACCATAATATAGGCTATAGCACGTTAGTTGGCTGATATGTGTACTATATTACATATTTATTATATTTTTACTTATATCATTAAATAAAGTTGTTATTCTAATAAAAAAAATGCATTATATTTAATTTGAGTTATTTTTAACCTTAAATAATATTGCCAGCTGAAAGGGCTCTCTGTATGTTTACAGCATTAGGTGAGATTTATTTTTTTCTTGAGAAAAATTAATGCCTATCTTGTGTACCTAATATTTATCCAAATGAGTCAATATTAAATCAAATCACAATAATTGAATTGAATTGAAATCATGAAATTTGTGTCAAGCAATAATAATAAATAATGTAGCTTACCAGAAATTGTACCATGTGCAAGTTTGCAGCTGTAAATATCAATCAGTCGATTTTTTCTCTGACTTCACATTCAGAATACAGGTATGAACATTTTCTATGATTGCAAATTTCAATTTACAAGTTCAGATTTTTTTTTACAAGCTCTCATTTGTTTTGTTTTTCTCTCTGTCACTTCAAATTCAGATCACGTTAGTGTGAATATTTTTGTTTTTCATCAATATTTTTATTGAGTTTCAACATAATCAATGTACTTACATATAAAACATGCTTGACACTTAAGGAAAACATAAATCTAAAGGACAGAGAAATTAATAATAATAATAATAATAATAATAATAATAAATAAATAAATAAATAAATAATAACTAAAAGCTTCTCATCTCATACTATTTGACACAGCTTCTCAATCAGCCACTGGTATGTCGTTTCCACCATGTTCAAGAAAGAATAAGAAAGGATTCCAGATTTCCTCAAACCTCCTATATTTACCTTTAACAATATGTTACCTTTTTTTTTGTTGTTCTGAAAGTTCTCCGATCGTATTCTACAAGCTCTCACATTTTACACCATATTTACCTTTATAGACATTGGAGATATGGTCGAAAGCACTTCCAGCCAGGTACATGAGAGTGCACTCCAAGGAGATGGCGATGAGGAAGACCTGGGGGAAGATGAGGACGTTAGGGATGTCGTCAATGAAGACACCTCCAGGCCAGATGTGCTGCCGAAGCCTGTGGATCATTTAACCCTCTCAACTGATCCTGCACTATGGGGAGATCTAACCGAGCTAATGATAGAACTGGCTATTTCTAAAGGTTCCGCCGCCTATCACAATCGGGCAGCTAAATACCCCGCCTCTGCACGGGACACTGGTATGAAAAAGCGATTTCTTACAAATGATCTTTTGCAGTGCCACCTCCCAAACAAACAGGTGGTGTCTAGAGATTGGTTAATTTACTCGCCTTCAACAGGCATGGTTTATTGCTTTTCATGCAAATTGCTGTCCTTGCAGCAAAATGGTTTTACATCTGGATATTCTGACTGGAAACATCCTGAGCGAGTTTCAGCTCATGAAAAGAGTGCAAGCCATCGTGAAAGTATGTTAGCCCTTTTAAGGAGATCAAATTCTTGAGTGTGAGAGGTTTAGCGTTCAGAGGGGAGGACGAACTTCTGGGCTCATCGAGGAATGGCAATTATCTCGGACTGTTGGAACTCATTGCAGAGTTTGATCCATTCTTAAAAGAGCACCTGGAGAAATACGGTCAAAAGGGAAGAGGCACCACATCTTACCTGTCATCTACTGTGTGTGATGAGCTCATTTGTTTAATGGGTGAGAAAGTAAAGAGGAGGATCGCATCCGAACTACAGCATGCCAAATATTTTTCAATCATCACGGATTCAACGCCCGACATGTCACATACTGACCAGCTGACATTTATCTTTAGATGTGTCAGTGATGAAGGTGAAGTAGTTGAGCGATTTGTTGGTTTTGAGCCTATTTATAGACACATGGGAGAAAGCCTTGTGTCGTGAAAATGATAAATAATCTTGAGTTAGACCTGTCAAATTGCAGAGGCCAAAGTTACGACAACGCCAGTAACATGTCCGGTAAATACAATGGCCTTCAGGCTCATCTTAAAAAAAGAAATCCCCTGATTCATTATGTGCCCTGTGCTGCACATTCACTCTATCTCGTGGGGGTGAACAGCATAGAGGACAGTTGTCCACATGCAAGACATTTCTTTGACTTGCTCCAGTCTCTCTATGTGTTTTGTGCTAAGTCCACACACCGCTGGAATAAAATCTTCCACAACACAGATGTGATCAAGACTCTAAAACCCTTATCCAATACCAGGTGGACATGCAGAGCGGACTCGACCAAGGCATTGAAGGAAAACTACAAGGCCATCAGAGAGGCTTTGGGCAGATTTTCCATCGATCCGGAGGAGAAGGGGGACACCAGACGTGAGGCCAGATCACTCTGCACTCAACTTGATAAATTGGAGACCGCGATTATGACAAATGTTTGGGATAGCATTCTAACCAGGTTCAAGGCCACTACTGAGACTTTGTAAAAGCATGACATAACTTTAGACAATGCAGAATGTCTTTTGGAGTCACTGCATTCTTATGTGGCATCGCAGAGGGATCAGTTTGAGAAGTACGAAAATGCCGCTCGAGATATTGGGGGACTTACTCACCTATATGAGGAGGAGACCAAAAGAGTCAAAAAACAAAAATATTTTCCAGATGAATCAGGAGAAAGTGATGCTCTACTAGGCCTGCATGGCAGCCAACGATTCAAAGTGGAAACCTAAAATGTCATCTTGGACAAGTTGCTGTCTTGTCTTGCCAAACGCATCGGCGCATACACAGAATTGAACAAATTATTTAGTGTTTTGTTTAACACCGACACAGACTGTGATAGTGTGCATAAATGTGCTGCTGCACTCTCCTCCAAATATTCGGATGATCTGGACAAAGACTTTGGAGAAGAGCTCATTCAATTTAAGACTTTCGTCCAGGAAGAAAAAACACGATCTCCTAAAATAATGCTACAGCTTCTTCACAGACATGGCCTCCTAACCACGTTTCCAAGCGTCTTTGTTGCGCTCAGGATATTCCTAACCCTGCCTGTAACAAATGCTGAAGGTGAAAGGTCGTTCTCCCGATTGAAACGAGTGAAGAATGAGCTCAGGACGACAATGACACAGAAGCGATTGACTGCACTCTCCCTGCTTACCATTCAATCGGACTTGGTCAAAGAAATGAACTTTGGGGATGTAGTTGACACCTTTGCATGCCCAAAATCAAGGAAAAAGGAGTTCTGCTAAAGGTAAAAAACCTGATAGATTTATTATTATTTTTGGGCAAACGTGAATTGACGCTGTCAATAAATCGATGTACATTTTGAATTGAGACATTTGAATATAGTGCTCACTGCTCATATGCCTATGTATGTAGTTGTACAAGTTAATAAAACATGATGATCATATTAAAACACTGACTAATTCTCTTTAGAAATACAATATTTATATTAACAGAAATTATATTGTGTTTTTAATGTTTGTTCACTGATCAGTGTTGTGTGTGATTGTGTTGTAGAGCAGCTGCAGTGTCTCTCAGCTGTATCAGTGCAGTCACTGTGACTCTGACTGACGGAGGTTTTTGTTGTACGACTCTTTATCACTGTGTGAACACACAGCTACTAGGGCAGTGTACACTCAGACAGTAATAATCTCCTGTATCTTCAGTCTGGACTCCACTGATGGTCAGAGTGAAATCACTCTTAGATCCACTAATCTAGATGGAGTTCCAGTGTAAAGCTTTTTTGCATAATAAATCAGGAGTTTAGGAGCTTCTCCAGGTTTCTGTAAGTACCAGTGTAAGTAATTACCACTAAACACTGAACTGCTGGTTTTACAGTTTATTCTGCCTTCTTGTCCTTAGACTGCTGTTATTAATGATGGACTCTGAGTTACAGTGTACTGTCCTCTACACTCTGAAATAAAAAAATAATAAAAAATGACAATAATTAAAATTATGTATATTTCACATTTTAACATAATAAGTGTAATTGTTGTTATAACATTTTACTACAAACCTTGAGCAAACAGTGTGAGAGTCCAGATGAGGATGATGATGTTGTTCATTGTTGTTGTTGTGTCTTGTGTGATGATGAAGATTGTGTTCTGTTCTGCTCTCAGTCATGAAGTGTTAAACTCACAGCACTATAAACACTCTCAGAGCACTGAAGCATGTGCTGACGATGCAAAGAAGTGGGCAGGATTTACAACAGCTTGAGCTGCTAACAAACTCATATACTATAAAAATATAGATTATATAATTTTACATTGAGTAATATAACTTGTTGATCCATTGACTAGTAATAATTGCTGAAACATTTTTATGATAAAGTGATATTTACATTTATAGACGCTTTTATCCAAAGCAACTTACAGTGCATTTAGGCTATACATTATTTTTAACAGTATGTGTGTTCCCTGGGAATTGAACCCATGACCTTTTTGCACTGCTAACACAATGCTCTACCACTGAGCCCACACAGCAACATGAATCATGAATGAAGCATCACACAAAAACTGTTGTAGAAATATCCTCATCACACATATTTTATCCATGATTTATTTGTAGTGGACAGCACAGTTTATGGCAGGGCCTCTCTCTGACCACTCTAGTTGACAAAGGTTTGCTACATTTTGATCGGGTCTTGGTAGACGAACATAAGCAAACTGTCCAACGGCGTCAGATAAAGATACAAAGACAACAGCCAGACACCTCTTAGAGGGCAAGAAGAAGACCTTTGGTACAAAGCCCAGGAAGGACAGGACTTCCCGTTGGTCAAAATGCAGTTTCTGCCCTTCCCCACCAACAGACTGATTCCTCAGGTTTTGGCCTGTGACCGCCATAAAAATTCTCAAACCTCTTCCAGAGACCTTGGCATTGTTGTACATCATCAGTATATGATTGTCTAATTTACATTAGATATTATATAGCTGATTGCAGTTAACAAATAATCTTTCACGTATTTGTTTGATGCATAATAAGGTCCTTCACCTTATTTGTTTCAAAGTAGCAACAGTTTATCTTATCAGATAACGTAGCTCCGACATAGTGACACCCAACATAATCACTTGCATTTTATGTCTGAATATGGTCATGTAGAATATGTGTTTATGAGTTAGTAATAATGTACGAGAGGCCGTGCTGTATTGTGAATAACTCAGCTCCGCGTCGTGCCTAACAACGACCTTCAGCCGTGACTGCAAGAGAATGTTACGATGTAACATGCTTCATCTCATGGAGCTCAAATAGAAACAAAGAATAGGACATTTTCTTATCCGCTGTGTCATTTTTTTTAACACCATATATGATATTTTCTCCCACACATACATCTGCTTATCTCTCAGTATGAGAAAACATCTGTTTCCTGTCTTTTAGTTTAAAACAGACTGATTCACAGCATAGCACAAGTTTTTAGTGTCATAACAGTGTAAAATGATGAACGTGGACATCCAGAATCATAACTGAAACAGAAAACTAACAATTGCAGTAATATTACCTCCTCAATTGACCCTTCGCAAAAACCTGCCCTCCTTAGTTACTTAATTTAGTTAACAAATACAACAATATTTTGTCTTTATGTCTTTGAATTATTTTTGTCTTTTTGAAATTGAAAAGGTCACAGGCCTTATTTTTGTCATTCATGCATATCTTTATAGGCCCCAGAACTAAAGCTCATATTTTACAATAAATAAATAAATAAATAAATAAAAAAACATGAAAACACCTGCAGATGAAGGAAATTATGAATCTATTCTGTGTAGTCAAATTCTGAAGCTCAAACACTGAAACAGATCACTATTGGTTCTCTGTGTGTTGACTCTGTGTAGTTTTACTGTATCATGAAGCTCCTGTGAGGACGCTGAACATCTGCTGATGGAGCTGCTCTATTCTGAGAGGAACACAATCACTCAAATATGAGTTTGACTGTTTGACTCTTTATTCTCTGAAATGAGTCTAATGGAGACTAATGGAGAGATGAGGTTTGTTCACACTGAGACTCTCAGCAGTCATACTGACCTTCTGAATGATTGAATCAACTGTTGATCTGTGATGAGACTCAGTCAATGATTCATTCGGATGTGTGTCCTTCAGTATCTGAGTCTCTCACAGCTGTTACTGAATCACTCTGATTCATAGTATCATGTATAACATTCATATTAGAAAAAAAAAAAATTCAGTCTGGTGCAATAGAAGAATCCACAAAGAGCCTCTTATTACATCAATGTACTTTAAAGGTACTTTAAAGAAACCGCCAATGGTTTTTCACAGCAATGCCAGAAGGAACCCTTTTTTACAATAAAAACGTGTTGTGACATATAATATATGTAGTATAGCAGTGGTTCCCAATCCTGGTCCTGGAGAACACCCGACACTGCACATTTTAGATATCTCCCTATTCAAACACACCTGATTCAACCCATCAGCTCATTAGTAAAGACTCCAAGACCTTAAGTGTGTGTGTGTGTGTCAGATAAGAGAGACACCAAAAGTATCCAGTGTTACTATTTAGTATATGTATTGTGTTATATTATGTGAAACATCCGTCTCCATGTGATTTGTGTGCTGGAGTTCAAGAATACCACATACCAGAAGGAAAAAAAAAATAGTTGAATGGTGTCATCTCGTAATATGGTTTTAATGTTAAATGACTAAATATATAATATATTAATCAAATCATAATCTTATTGTGGCATGTTCTGACATATTGACAAATGTTAAATCATATCATAATAATGAGAATCAATGTTATATTGTATTGTGATGAAACTGCTGTTTGTTACACTGTATCTCCTCAAGTGTGTCATTACATGGTCCATACTTTCCCAGCACTGACTTGAAGACCCTATAATGACACATCAAGAACTTTTTGATTCTCCAAAGAACCAAAAGTAAATAATAGATAAAGTAAATGTGTTTAATCACATCCTCTCATCAGCAGCTGCAGTGTCTCTCAGCTGTATCAGTGCAGTCACTGTGTGAACACATCTTTACTGTTTGGACAGTGAAACTCAGACAGTAATAATCTCCTGTATCTTCAGTCTGGACTCCACTGAGTAAAATCATATCCGTAGTTATCATTTCTGCTGATACCAGACTAAGTCAACAGAGGTTAGTCCTACATCCAGACTACACTCTATTGTAGCTGTTTGACCGAGCTGGACAGTTTTAACTTTAGGTGGTGACTCCACTGGATTCTGAAAAAAGAAAAGAAAACCAATTAATGTGTAAATCTAATTTATAGCACAATATTGATTAATTAAAATGCTATAAAACAACAATAGCATAATATTATTGTCAAAAATTATCATTCAACCTTGAGAAAAAGCTGCAATGGTCCAGATGAGGATGATGATGTTGTTCATTGTTGTTGTTGTGTCTTGTGTGATGATGAAGATTGTGTTCTGTTCTGCTCTCAGTCATGAAGTGTTAAACTCACAGCACTATAAACACTCTCAGAGCACTGAAGCATGTGCTGACGATGCAAAGAAGTGGGCAGGATTTAATTAAATTCAATTCAATTCAAGTTTATTTGTATAGCGCTTTTTACGATACAAATCATTGCAAAGCAACTTTACAGAAAATTAAGTTTCTACAATATTTAGTAGTAGCTTATCAGTGATGACTGTCAGTTTATGTGTATATGGCAGAAATGTTCAGAAAAATCAATAAAAGACGTAAATAAACAGACGATTAACACTATTAACAGCAATTATGCAATCAAACTTAGAGCAAAATGTGGTAGTTCTGTATGTTGTCTCTGGGTTAGCATCATCTGAGGTCCTCTGAGGGGTTGGCATCATCTCTTCTCAGGTGTTCTGGATCCAGACTGGAGCTTGTGTAAATCCTAGTTACATCCCGTGGCAAAACAGAGAAACAAATAAAGACATAATTAGCGTAGATGCTGTTCCAGCCAAGTAAAATTAATTAGTTTAACCCAAGTTAAAGAATAATAATGCGCATTTGATCAGATATAACTGCAGTCCAAAATTATAAGATGCATTATTTGAATGCTTGGCCAAAAAGGTGTGTTTTTAATCTAGATTTAAACAGAGAAAGTGTGTCTGAACCCCGAACATTATCAGGAAGGCTATTACAGAGTTTGGGAGCCAAATGCGAAAAAGCTCTACCTCCTTTAGTGGACTTTGCTATCCTAGGTACTATCAAAAGTCCAGCGTTTTGTGACCTTAGGGAGCGTAATGGGTTGTAGCGTGGTAGAAGACTAGTTAGGTACGCAGGAGCTAAACCATTAAGGGCCTTATAAGTAAGTAATAATATTTTTTATTTTTAATAATATTTACAACAGCTTGAGCTGCTAACAAACTCATATACTATAAAAGTATAGATTATATAATTTTACAAATTGAGTAATATAACTTGTTGATCCATTGACTAGTAATAATTGCTGAAACATTTTTTATGATAAAGTGATATTTACATTTATGCATGTAGCAGACGCTTTTATCCAAAGCAACTTACGGTGCATTCAGGCTATACATTATTTTTAAACAGTATGTGTGTTCCCTGGGAATCGAACCCATGACCTTTTGTGCTGCTAACACAATGCTCTACCACTGAGCCACAGGAACATGAATCATGAATGAAGCATCACACAAAAACTGTTGTAGAAATATCCTCATCACACATATTGTATCCATGATTTATTTGTAGTGGACAGCACAGTTCATGGCAGGGCCATAAAGAAGTGGACCACTGTAAAAAATTGTGCTGTAAAATAACTGTTAAACAATTTTCAGATCTCTACCATTAATTTACAGCTCTTCATTTTTACAGTATGTTACTGTTATTATACCATGCGGTAACTTATTTCATTTTGGAAACCAATTGCTTCCAACCATTCAAGTTAAAAAAACAACAACTAGTGTTTATGTGGTGTTAGTACAGTGAACTTATTTCATTTGAGTCCACTAAGAATAAATATTTCTTAATATAAAGCTGCAAAAACTTAAAGTGTAATAATAAAGCAAGCAAAACATGACTTTTACTCAAATCATTGCAGAGTGTCATTAACTAGCAATAGCACACATTTATGTACTAAACTATATTAAACTAAAAGATCTCTCTTGTGCAAAAACACATGAATACAGTCCAGATTAATATCTACTCTCCTTATCAGTTAATGACTTTGCATAACTTGGTAACACTTAACAATAAGGTTGTATTAGTTAACGTTAGTTAATGCATTAGTTAACATGAACTAATAATGAACAACGCATCTGTTCAGCATCACTTAATCTTTGTTCATGTTAACTTATTCATATACTAATGTATTAGTTAATGCATTAGTTAACATGAACTAATAATGAACAACTTTACTGTTCAGGATTACTTAATGCTTTGTTAATGTTATCTTACACATTTACTAATGCATCTCTTCACATTAACAGATTAACTAGTTAACGTTGTGGTTAAAGCATTAGTTAAAATGAACTAAAAATGAACAACGCATCTGTTCAGCTAGGGCTGCATGACTAATCGTATTTTAATCTCGATAATGATATCCACCTTTCTCGATAAATTATAAATAATCGTCACGATATTGGCCGGCTCGTTATTTATCCTGAAACGTGTCACCTCGCGATCACCTCAGAGTCAGTCCCCTTAAATTTCATATGAGACTGGCGGCAGACCGGTCTCCTCCCCGTCTTTCAGCGCGCTCTTCAATCCGCAGACCGCGGCGGAGCAGCGCGAGCGGACTCAAACAGAAACGGAGGACACAAGATGTGTTTACATTTAACATTTACATTTAATCATTTAGCAGACGCTTTTATCCAAAGCGACTTACAAATGAGAACAATAGAAACAATCAGATCAACGAGAGAACAACAACGGTATACAAGTGCTATGACAAGTCTCAGTTAGTCTAGTACAGAACACGTAGCTAGGTTTTTTTTTTTTTTTTTTTTTTTTTTTTTAAATATGATAGACAAGAAAAAGAAAAGGTAAGTGCTAGTATTAGTTGGTTAAATGCAGGCGAAAAAGATGAGTCTTTAGATGTTTTTTGAAAATGAGTAAAGACTCAGCTGTTCGAACTGAGATCGGGAGGTCATTCCACCAGCTGGGCACAGTCCAGGAAAAGGTCCGTGAGAGTGATTTTGAACCTCTTTGGGATGGCACCACAAGACGTCGTTCACTTGCAGAGCGCAAACTTCTGGAGGGTGCATAAGATTGAACTAGTGAGTTTAGGTAAGTTGGTGCCGTGCCAGTGGTCGTTTTGTAGGCAAGCATCAGTACCTTGAATTTGATGCGAGCAGCTACTGGTAGCCAGTGTAACCTGATAAGGAGAGGAGTAACGTGGGCTGTTTTTGACTCATTGAAGACAACCCTCGCTGCTGCATTCTGGATCAGTTGCAGAGGCTTGATAGTAGATGCAGGAAGGCCCGCCAGGAGAGCATTGCAATAGTCCAGTCTGGAGAGAACAAGAGCTTGGACAAGAAGTTGGGTGGCTTGCTCTGACAGGAAGGGTCTAATCTTCCTAATGTTGTATAAGGCAAATGTGCAGGACCGGGTCGTTGTAGCAATATGGTCTGTAAAGCTTAACTGATGATCCATCACAACTCCTAGGTTTCTGGCTGTCCTGGAAGGAGTTATGGTTGACGAACCCAGCTGTATAGAGAAGTTGTGATGAAACGATGGGTTAGCTGGAACCACCAGCAGTTCAGTCTTAGTAAGGTTGAGCTGAAGGTTATGGTCCTTCATCCAGCTAGAAATGTCACTCAGACAGGCTGAAATGCGAGCAACTACCGTCGGGTCATCTGGTTGGAATGAGAAGTAGAGTTGAGTGTCATCAGCGTAGCAGTGATAGGATAGAGCAGGATGTTTATCAATAGATTATTAGAATATCTGTATCTGTGCAGTTCTTTGTCATAAATACAGTTTACAAAAGGTCACGAGGGAGCAGTCGGTTTCCTATCTATTGTAAAGTTTTCGCTTGTCACCGCTCATCACACCACAGCTGTTTCCTCCAGCGAAACTAGCCCTTATATGAACGCATACTTTAATTATACTTATTTGAAAATACTTAATTATACTTACTTTATACATACACTACTGTGCAAAAGTCTTAGGCACGTTAGTATTTTCACCCCAAAGAATGCTGTTCGGCCAGTTATTTCTATCTTTCGCTGTAGTGTGTCTGTTTGCTGTAGAGACATTTAGTTTGTCTCAGTTTCATCTGTTTCTTCATGAAATCACAGACAGATTCGATGATGGTGAGATCAGATCTCTGTGTGGAGCACCGGCTGTTGTCAGACTGCTTGTGCATTCAAAAATCTCACTAGGTTATTATTAAAATTAATGGCAAAATTAATGTTTGGAAATGTAAACTAATATTTCCTACTGACACACTACAGCAAAAGATATACATAACTGGCTTAAAACCCTTTTTGGGGGTGAAAATATTAATGTGCCTAAGACTTTTGCACAGTACTGTACTTTACAAACGACATTGTTGCTACTTTATAAAGAATGATAGTCATACAGTCATTCACAGAACTGATTAAAGACCGTGACAGACAGCACTCATTTTAACTAAATATCAGAGTGACTGACAGAGATACAGTAGAAACATTATGTGTGGTTTTGTATTAAATAACGACCCAGATCGTGAAATACATTTATTAGCCTAAGAGTAAGGGAAGCACAACTTGGGAAATCATAGCATCCAGGGAGCGTGTGAAAGCTATGGATTTATTTTAAATATTTTTTAATAATCTTTAATATTATCCACAGTTTTATGTGGCTCCTTTTTTTTTTTTTTTTTTTTTTTTTTTTTAAAGTATCGGTTCAGGCACCGTTTAGGCACCGGTACCGTTTTAAAAGTATCGATATGGCACCAGTATCGTAAAAAACCCAATCGATACCCAGCCCTAGTCTTTGCTAGTCAGAGCTGGTCAGAAGGCTGGTTTTAGAGAGGTTTTGACCACTTCCTTAGCTGGTCAGGCTGGGAGACCAGCTGGAACAAGCAGCTAAAACCAGCTTGGCCAAGATGGGAGACCAGCTTAAACCAGCTAAATTTAGGCTGGTTTTAGCAGATTTTTTTCTTCAGCAAGATTGAATAATTGTTATTAATAATCGTGATTATAATTTTAATCAAAATAATCGTGATTATCAGTTTGACCATTATCGTGCAGCCCTAACTACATCACTTAATCTTTGCTCATTTTAACTTATTCATATACTAATGATTTATTACATCAATCATTAAACAACAACAACTAACAATGAACTATGCCTGTCGACAGCTTTATTTATTAAGCTTTATTTAATTATAATACAGTACATACACATACATTTATTTAGCAGCTAACACACAATGGATAAACAATACTAACTCCTGATTTAGACAGTGATTTGGGCTACTGGTAAACTTGGAAACCATCTAAACATCAACTGATAATGCTTCTCATGTTTGTAGACTGTTTATTAACATGACTTACTAAACAAAGCATTATTTAAGAGAATTTGTGACCCTTATTGTAAAGTTTACATTAGTTCAACATTAACTGATGTGTTACTAATATTTGTAGACTGTTTATTAACACGATTTAGGCAATCAAAAAAAAAAAAAAAGACTTTAAACTATAGTGTGACAGGGTTTTTATTTTTTATTTTTTTACAGTCCATGGTGACAGCACACAGATTCCGTTCACATCAAAATCACAAATCACGACTATAAATGCGGGAATCGGACAAATGTGTCTTTAGAGTAAACAAATGGCGGATGACATGAAAGAAGAAATGGCGATTATAATATTTGGATATCTTTTTACCGAAAGTTCGCGGGGAAAAAGAAAAAGGTCTGGATGAAGTCGTGGAGACTGTGTGAACATGAACTTTACATATTACAGCGCGAGCTGGAGGAGAATAATGCTTCCGTGTTCCTTCCCACATGGAAAGAACCTATATGAGGATATATGCGCATATATGAAACCTATATGCAGTTATATAAAGCAAATAAATCATTTAATATTTTGATAATTTAATTGGTTTTTGCTGTTAAACTTCTTCATTTTATTTTTTTGTAACAAATTGCACTTCATGTGTTTACAGATTTATGCAGAATTTGAGACATACAGAATTACCATAGGCCCATTAGAATCAACAATCTTTGCCAAAATGGATCCGCACTGCAAAACTTATGAAGATGTTTGCTTGGACGAATAATTAAACCCTCTTGGTGCCCACTACACAGGTAAGAACAACTGCACTCAACAAAACCTTGTATTAAAACATTGTTCTCTCACTGGCCTCTGAGTTTTACGGTTATGGAAATTAACAAAAAAAACACAGATATAATAAGATTAGGTTTATTGATACAATAAATACAAAATATGTGGTATTACTACAAACTGACAGATTACGAATGCATTAGCCTCCCCAAAACAATTTATTTATGCAAGGCAGGGTTGTCCAAACCTGCTCTAGGAAAACCAGGTGTGTTAGAGTTTCGCTCTAACACACCTGCCTGGAACTTCTAGTAAGACTTTGTTTTTGTTTGAAAATTCCCAAGAACATTGATTAGCTGGTTCAGGTGTGTTTAAATGGCTAGATCACCCAAAAATAAACTTGTCATTAATTACTCACCCTCATGTTGTTTCAAACCCGTAAGACCATCATTCATCTTCAGAACACAAATGATGATATTCTTATGAAAATGCGAGAGCTTTCTAAACCTCCATAAAGGCTGCAATGTAACTGAAATGTTCCCAGACCCAGAGTCGTAGTAAGGACATCATTAAAACAGTCCATGTGACATCAATGGTTCAACCACACTTTAACAAAGCTACAAGAATACTTTTTTGTGCAAAGAAAACAAAAATAGCAATTTTATTCAACAATTCTTCTCCAAATCACATATTCCGCCATTATGGAGAGTAACAAGAGGCATGAACATTTCTTTCCTCTGCAAGTAAACAAGGCTCTGCACATGCGTGTTCTATGTCAGCAGCACCACACGCATGCATTATTTACGTGCTGTTGATAATGGTGGAAGATGCGATTTGGAGAAGAATTGTTGAATAAAGTTGCTATTTTTGTTTTCTTTGCACAGAAAAAGTATTCTTGTAGCTTTGTAAAATTATGGTTTAACCACTGATGTCACATGGACTATTTTACTGATATCCTTACTATGTTTCTGGGTCTGGGAACATTCCAGTTGTGTTGCTCACCGTGCAGGGTCAGAAAGCTTTCAGATTTCATCAAAAATATCTTAATTTGTGTTCTGAAGATGACTGAAGATCTTGCGGGTTTAGAACGACATGAAGATTGAGCAGTTAATAATAGAATTTTCATTTTTGGGTAAACTATCCCTTTAATTGGGAATATTGCTAAACTTTGCAGGACAGTGGCTTTCTGTGCTGATCTGACCCAGTACTATATTTTCCACTGTAATGTTTGTTAGAATCCCATCTTCACTGCTTGCCTGTATTTCCCATAAGGAAATAGATGAATGACTGACTTTTTTTACTTGTAATTTTAGAAAAAAATTAAAGGCTAAATTTCGTTGTTTGCATCTTCAGACTAATGAAATTGAAGTATCCAAATGAAGACCCTATAGTAGCATGGAGTATATGGTGAGTTTTATTTTAATTTTTTTGTTCAAGGTTGATAAATGCTTTGTTAAAGTTAATACACAAGAATTTGAGTACTCCATCCTTTTAAATACTTCTAGGATACAGACATTACCAGCAATCAGGAGGTGATCCAGAAGACTCGTGGAAATCTATTTGAAGGTGCATCGTTGAAGACAGTCCAGCAGATGTTGAAGTGTTGGAAGATAAAGTTCTTCAGGACCTAGCAGTTTACAGTATGCAAAACCATGTTGCTGGGACTGATATATGGACTTGAGCTTGAACCCTCCTGAACTCATGTACACATTTGGAGTACTGAAGAAGTTATTTCTGGAGCCAGTTCCTGTTCCTGGAATAAGGTTTGATTGGTTACCCATGAATGCCAATTAGAAAATGAGAGTAGTTTGATATTTCTGCTATTTTGTGTCATTTTGTAATGTGGTTTCAACTGTATTTAACTGTGCAATTATTTATTGCTTCTTTAACAAATACACTTTGATCATTTGTGACATCTTGTCTTTTGACTCATTACAAGACAAATCACACAAAAAATGATTTGTTGAAGGGAGTAACTTTAAATAGAAAACATTTAGTTAAAGTAACTAGAACTAATTGGATGGAACCACTGTCCATAATTTAAATGAGTAATTTGAAACAAACCTCCTTATGTTGATAGAGTGAAACTAATTTGGCTAGATTGTAATAAACCAAAACATGTTCAGTTGTCACAACACAAGGAGTTTGCATAGATTCAAAAAATTCCATTAATGTTATCAAAACACAAATTGGTTGTGTGGAACCACTGTCCATAATTGAATTAAGTAAGTTTAAAGAGTAATTTTTTTGAGTGAAGGAAATGTATAACAAAATGGTTTGTCGTTTTTTTTTTTATTTTGTCTTGTACTATTTGATTGTTCTTAAGTAAATAAATAATGTAAATTTCTACATTTTGGGCTTTTATGTTGCCTAGCAGCTATGGATTTTAATAATTTTACTAATATATAGGTGAACATAGGTGCATATATACGTGCATATAGGTGCATATATACTTGCATAAATGCACACATATATACGTGCATATATGTATCTATATAGGTATATGTATGTACGTATATATGTGTGCATATATGTGTACATATATGTACATATATGGGCATATATGTACATATAATATAGGAAAACGGCCAATTTTATATATGTCACATATATTAAAAACCTATATCAAAACCTATATTAAAACATATATGTTTATATAGGTTCTTTCCATGTGGGTTTGGAAATCGATTCGTTCCACGTGACGATCTACTGAGCGCGCGCACATTTGTTCTCTTCTCGGGGTTCGGCGGGAACAGGACGGACTGGACCTACAGAAACATCGTCTGATGGAGTGGATTAACTTGGAAAGCGGGAGAGAAATGGTCCCTCTTGAAAGACTCTTCAGTGACATTCATCGTAAATAGCAGCTTTAAAAACACAAAGGTGATTACCAGCTGTTTGTTCATCCTGACCATAGTTGCTCACTTCCAGTTAACGTTAGGAAAACACCTTCTTCTCTGAGTTTGTTTGTTTGTTTATTTAATGCATTGATTATATAATATAAATGTATACCACTGTTATGTAATAATATCATATGTAATAAAGTTTCTGAAAATGTAAGAGACACATAAAAGACTCACACTCAATTAAAATCCAAAAAAAATAATAAATACAACTTTGTTAGTTAATATTTAGTAAAAATTGAACAATTTCACACTACAATAAAGTTCACAAATCCCTTTAGTAAATACTTAGTTAATGGTAAGTCATGTTAATAAACAGTGTAAAACAAGAGAAGCATTATCAGTTGATGTTTAGATGGTTTCCAAGTTTACCAGTAGCCCAAATCAGTGTCCAAATCAGGAGTTAGTATTGTTTATCCATTGTGTGTGTTAGCTGCTAAATAAAGATGTGTTTATACTGTATGTAGTATAATTAAAAAAAGCTTAAATAAAGCTGTCTCCAGGCATAGATCATTGTTAGTTCATGGTTACTAATGCATTAACCAACGTTAACTAATTAAGTTGTTAATGTGAAGAGAAGCATTAGTATATGAATAAGTTAACATGAGCAAAGATTAAGTAATGCTGAACAGATGTGTTGTTAATTTTTAGTTCATTTTAAACTAATGCATTAGCCACATTGATAACTAGTTCATCTGTTAATGTGAAGAGATGCATTAGTAAATGTGTAAATTAACATTAACAAAAAAGTAAACCTGAACAGATGCGTTGTTCATTGTTAGTTCATGTTAACTAATGCATTAACTAACGTTAACTAATACAACCTAATACAAGTGTTACCCGTAACTTTATATATATATATAGTTATATATATATATATATATAGATATATATATATATATATTGCCATATATATATATATATAGTCACTCTCTGTGGTCACACACAGGTTGCCATTCATTGTGTTGTTTGTGATCCTCTCATCAGCAGCTGCAAGTGTCTCTCAGCTGTATCAGTGCAGTCACTGTGACTCTGACTGACGGAGGTTTTTGTACGACTCTTTATCACTGTGTGAACACATGTTTACTGTTTGGATAGTGAAAACTCTGACAGTAATAATCTCCTGTATCTTCAGTCTGGACTCCACTGATGGTCAGAGTGAAATCTTTTCCGTTGCTAGTTCCACTGCCACTGAATCTAGATGGAGTTCCTGACTGGAGGGTGTTTATGGCATATATGAGGAGTTTAGGAGTTTCTCCAGATTTCTGCTGATACCAGGCTAAGTTGCTATAGTATATTCCTGCATCTGTACTACACTCTATTGAAGCTGTTTGACCGAGCTGGACAGTTTTAACTTTAGGCTGAGTCACAGTGACTCCTCTGGATTCTGAATAAAATAAAATAAATTAGTTTGCAAATCTTCTTAATAGCAGAATATTAAATTGATGTAGGTAATAATAACATATTATCAATATCAAAAATAGACATCCTACCTTGAATAAAAGCTGCAATGGTCCAGATGAGGATGATGATGTTGTTCATTGTTGTTGTTGTGTCTTGTGTGATGATGAAGATTGTGTTCTGTTCTGCTCTCAGTCATGAAGTGTTAAACTCACAGCACTATAAACACTCTCAGAGCACTGAAGCATGTGCTGACGATGCAAAGAAGTGGGCAGGATTTACAACAGCTTGAGCTGATAACAAACTCATACAGGTCCTTCTCAAAAAATTAGCATATTGTGATAAAAGTTCATTATTTTCCATAATGTAATGATAAAAATTAAACTTTCATATATTTTAGATTCATTGCACACCAACTGAAATATTTCAGGTCTTTTTAATGTTTTAATACTGATGATTTTGGCATACAGCTCATGAAAACCCAAAATTCCTATCTCAAAAAATTAGCATATTTCATCCGACCAATAAAAAGAAAAGTGTTTTTAATAAAAAAAAAGTCAACCTTCAAATAATTATCTTCAGTTATGCACTCAATACTTGGTCGGGAATCCTTTTGCAGAAATGACTGCTTCAATGCGGCGTGGCATGGAGGCAATCAGCCTGTGGCACTGCTGAGGTGTTATGGAGGCCCAGGATGCTTCGATAGCAGACTTAAGCACATCCAGAGTTTTGGGTCTTGCGTCTCTCAACTTTCTCTTCACAATATCCCACAGATTCTCTTTGGGGTTCAGGTCAGGAGAGTTGGCAGGCCAATTGAGCACAGTAATACCATGGTCAGTAAACCACTTACCAGTGGTTTTGGCACTGTGAGCAGGTGCCAGGTCGTGCTGAAAAACGAAATCTTCATCTCCATAAAGCTTTTCAGCAGATGGAAGCATGAAGTGCTCCAAAATCTACTGATAGCTAGCTGCATTGACCCTGCCCTTGATAAAACACAGTGGACCAACACCAGCAGCTGACATGGCACCCCAGACCATCACTGACTGTGGGTACTTGACACTGGACTTCAGGCATTTTGGCATTTCCTTCTCCCCAGTCTTCCTCCAGACTCTGGCACCTTGATTTCCGAATGACATGCAAAATTTTGCTTTCATCCAAAAAAAGTACTTTGGACCACTGAGCAACAGTCCAGTGCTGCTTCTCTGTAGCCCAGGTCAGGCGCTTCTGCCGCTGTTTCTGGTTCAAAAGCACACGCCTGTGCACGGTGGCTCTGGATGTTTCTACTCCAGACTCAGTCCACTGCTTCCGCAGGTCCCCCAAGGTCTGGAATCGGTCCTTCTCCACAATCTTCCTCAGGGTCCGGTCACCTCTTCTCGTTGTGCAGCGTTTTTTTGCCACACTTTCTCCTTCCTACAGACTTCCCACTGAGGTGCCTTGATACAGCACTCTGGGAACAGCCTATTCGTTCAGAAATTTCTTTCTGTGTCTTACCCTCTCGCTTGAGGGTGTCAATGATGGCCTTCTGGACAGCAGTCAGGTCGGCAGTCTTACCCATGATTGCGGTTTTCAGTAATGAACCAGGCTGGGAGTTTTTAAAAGCCTCAGGAATCTTTTGCAGGTGTTTAGAGTTAATTAGTTGATTCAGGTGATTAGGTTAATACAGTAGCTCGTTTAGAGAACCTTTTCATGATATGCTAATTTTTTGAGATAGGAATTTTGGGTTTTCATGAGCTGTATGCCAAAATCATCAGTATTAAAACAATAAAAGACCTGAAATATTTCAGTTGGTGTGCAATGAATCTAAAATATATGAAAGTTTAATTTTTTTCATTACATTATGGAAAATAATGAACTTTTATCACAATATGCTAATTTTTTGAGAAGGATCTGTACAATAAAATTATGGAAAATATCATTTTACAATGACTAGTGTTGGGTATTGTTTGAATCTTATCGAATCTGATTCTGATTCTTATCGATTCCTAGTTTCGGTTCCAATAAGATAAAAAAATCCAATAAAAAAATTAAGTCAAACATTTAGATGCCAAACATATTTATTCTGTCATTTTACGAAGTGTTCTGTTGCAGCTGAATAACTTGAGAAAAAAGCAGCAGCCCACAGAAAAACTTGGATTTGGTTTTAACAAAAATGGTCTGCAGCAAAAACAACTAGACTAACAAATTCCAAACATTAAATTGTTAAAGACGAGTAAACAGTCAGCAATAAATTAGGAGCAATAAATCAATTAACAATAGCATAAAAAACAAAACTGAACAAATTTCAGGCACAGACATTGACATAAATTTAGAAACACTGCTTAGTTTTCTTTCTCATCTGTTGACGTACACTTAAGACAAAAAACGACTGCATAATGATCACACGAGTGAAAGAGAAGTCAGCTCTGGCCCGGAACTGCCTTTTCTACAGTGCACGGTGTGAGAACAGACACAAGCCGGGAACCCACACCGCTGTTCTCTGTGCTCTGCTTCAGATGTGTGCGCTGCATGCAAACAGTGTGCATGTTCTTTCAGTTCCAGCGTCGTTTAAGATCGTTTTAAGATCACATTAAAAATGCACGTGTCTTATCATTCTTGGAAATTCAGAACCAGTTTGGAACAGGTTCTCGATACCCAACCCTAACAATCACTAATATAACTGTTTAGTAAAAACAAGGATTATTTTTTTCCATAATCAGCAGTGTCTGATATGATAATAGGTAGATAAAATGAACAGTATTCAGCTGGGCTATCATTTATAAAACTTTCCATACATTTCATCCTAAAAAGTGTACATACTGTATGCACAAAAGCACAAATGTTTTCAGAGATTTATAAAAGCATGTATACACCAGAACCTGTGCAAAAATCCCTTTATAAATCCCAGTCAGGGGAAGATTGTGTGTATGTGCATCTCCACCCCGTCTCCTCCCCCAAAATAACCAAATATGGAGCTTACAGCCGGGTTTTACGAAGCATAACCTCATCTGCATCTCATTTCTGTGCATATTACCATCCACTGGACACCATGTTTAACACCGTCAAAGATACAAGATGTTAAGGAAATGAGAAACGGACTATAAATGCTATTTGTGCCATACATAAATTTTTATTTCTAAAATTAATTCAATATTCTTGTTATGTTTTTAGAATGAATATATCAATATATCCTTTAAAACTAAAATCTGTTTTAACTAAAATCTGTTTTAAGGGATATTTTTTATAATGACTTCACACGACATCAACACCTCCGTTCAGCTGCGGTTGTATTTAACCCTCAAACTGGTAAATCGACCGTTAGACCCCCAAATCCAGCAGCGTCCAGGGACGTCGCTAGTGGGGTGAAAGGCCCACGACTGGCTGAGGTCAGCCTAAAAAGACACTCAAGACAGTTAACGGGCCACTGCTGCACATCATCAAGAAAGCTTATCATTTGCATGTGTTTTTAAGCCTTGCCAATTTAAACATTCAAAAGAGTTTAAAGCATTCAAACACAAGATGCGGAATTATGTCAAAATACCCGTCTTGGAGAGTATCCTCCAAAAAAAAAAACTGTAGGGTTATGTCTTAAGTGAAAGTAAACAGTGGAGAAAGAAATCTGATGTGTATCATTATAATGGATGCATTGTCTCTTAAAGTGACCGCACCTAATTTACTAGCTGTTGTAATGTTAATCCAAGAAAATGAAAGAAAGACAATCACTCACTGTTCTTGACTGAAATACTTTGTAGTTTTAACAAGAATTAATCCACAATCAAACCAAAAATTATTCAGACACCAGATATAACTTTACTAGTGGGCGCAGGACACTATAGTTCATTTATGTAACTGAGGATAGAAAATAAAGTAAACTGTGACACATATTATACTCAACAATTCTTCATACAGTGGACGACCAGTAAAACTGATAAAACATTTGGGGACCAAAAATTATTCAGACACTTTGACCTGACCATGGTTTGCTTAAGTGTTTTTCTTTTTTACACCCCAGACTGAACAAAATGAAGCATTGCTCGGTAATTGGTCAACAAAGTATTGCTAGTTGTGTAAATATTGTCATACTAACAGTTGTCTGAAGTTTTGGTTGATTGTAATCCATTACATACTTTTCTATCAAAGTTATCTGACATTATCAAGATGAATTTCTTGTCATATTTTATTACCATTTTCAAAACTATAGCAAATAAACTGTGATAATGTGAGAAATGTTGAAGGTGTCTGAATAAATTTTGGTTTGACTATAATGTTTATATTTATTTTTTATTTTTTTTACAGTGAAGAGTATGCAGTGCTATTTTACATTTGATTATTCGGTTTCTGTACCTGGACACCTACAAACTTGAAAAAACTTACAGGGTAAGTTCACCCGAAAATGAAAATTAGCCTGTGTTTTTACTCGCCTAGAAGCATCTTTGGTGTATGTGACTTTTCTTCTTTCAGACGAACCTAGGATGCTTCAAGGGTAAGTGAAACACAGGCTAATTTTCATTTTTGGGTGAACTTACCCTTTAAACATTTGTGTAAATAGCACAAATAAATAAATAGAGCAAACAATGGATTTACAACAGCTTGAGCTGCTACAAGACTAATATGCTCTCTTTATATATAATGTTTTATTTTCAGAGTAATACCATTTACTGATAATTACATATGATTAACTGTAAAATATTTGTTTTGTTAAATTGTTTGTTTGGCTGGCTGATGTGACACTAGTCTTATTCATTATATTGATATCATTTGTGGATGTTTCAGTTTCCAGTGCTGCTGGAGAGAAATAACATATTCATAACATATTCATATATTCTAGTTTCACGCATGGATATCTGCTAAGTGAAACTATCTGATAATAGAGGATTTACCAAGATAAAGTGAGTAGCATTCGTATGATCGTGTGATGCCAACATAAAAAATATTTATAATGTAGCCTTTTCATGTAGCCTATTTTCTCAATTGTATAAAGATCATCAGGACTCATAATTGTGTCAAATTATTCTAGACTCAAAAAAAAAAAAAAAAAAAAAAACCTTGCGAGTTGGTGTGTCTTACCATATTATTTTATTGTATTATTTTAATTATGAACACACTGGTTTGTAGTGCAAACAGTTTTATCGTTTACTGCACTTTGTTATCCTTCTCGTTATTTCTCTAAACAGAGGTTAATAAACCAGTAAGTCTTGCACATTAACAGAAAACAGCTTACTTCTGCTTTGAAAATAAGGTGGATATGAGGGTGAGTAATTAATGACTGAAGTTTTCATTCTGGGGTGAACTAACCCGTTAAACTGGCTTTATTGCTATTTGTTCTAGTTTTTCTTTATTGTATGTGGATGTGTACAACTCAAGTGAAATAATGGCCTTGTTAGTTTTTATGATGTCAATGTATTAAACATTACCTAATAATTACATTTCTTGTAAATTAAAATGCTTATAAATGGTATTCAACTTTTGAAACTCATTAGACCTCATGCACATCCTTGAAAATCTAATGCTAGATGATCGGGTTGATCCGATTGTTACACAATGATTTAAAAGCTGGTGTGTAATGCCACAACACTGTTCTGT